>NC_053392.1:71508174-71808174 GCF_905171765.1 Bufo bufo | reverse complement strand
ACTTGTGTGGGTTGTAGACTCCGTCTTATGCTACCACTAGAGTGAAAGCACCGCCAGCATTCAAAAGTGACCAAAACATCAGCCAGGAAGCATAGGAACTGAGAAGTAGTCTGTGGTCACCACCTGCAGAACCACTTCTTTATTGGGGGTGTCTTGCTAATTGCCTATAATTTCCACCTGTTGTCCATCCCATTTGCACAACAGCATGTGAAATTGATTGTCACTCAGTGTTGCTTCCTAAGTGGACAGTTTGATTTCACAGAAGTGTGATTGACTTGGAGTTACATTGTGTTGTTTAAGTGTTCCCTTTATTTTTTTGAGCAGTGTACATATATGTTCAGCTGAACTGTGCATGTATGGGTATGAGTGGGGATGGTAAAGATAGCTGTAGGTTGAATGAGTGTTTTGCCAACAGCTATTGAAGGTGTATGGGCACCTTAAAGGTGTTGGCATTTATCATGTAGAGAAAGTTAATACAAACCACTTACCAATGTATTGTGATTGTCCATATTGCCTCCTTTGCTGGATTCATTTTTCCATCACATTATACATTGCTTGTATACAGAGGTTACGACCACCCTGCAATGCAGCAGCTATGGTCCCGCTTGCACCTCATAGGAAAAAGAGCCAGACTGTCTGGTGGACAGGATCATGCTTGGGCTTGAACGTGCAGCAGCCCCCGTCCCAGCCCTCTCATATCTGCGCTACAAAGGTGGCCGTAACTCCCTAGAAATGAGCCGTGTTAAAGCCAGCAAAGGAGGCAATTTGGACAATCACGATACATTAGGAAGTGTCTTGTATTAACTTTCTCTACATGATAAATGCCACTTGCTGAAGTGTGAGACAACCCCTTTAACCATGAGTATGCACCTTCTGGAAGTGGCTTGTCTTCCATGGAGAACAAAGAAATTGGCATGCTGAAATTCAAAATACTCCTTTTTCCCCACATCTGCTGTCAAGAAATATGTTAGATGGTCCACTAACTTCACTCAAATTGAATTGGTTCACTCGACATTTATCTAACGTGAAAGGCTAACTTCACTTCCTAAGATTTCAGATTTGGACTCATCAGTACAAGATGTCCAGTTTTGATATACTCGTGCAATTGTTTCCTTCTCCCGGTAATGACCTCTTGACAGCTCTACGTCTTTTACGACGAAGGCAAAGACATATCACCAAAGCAGACGTCTGAGTATTATAAGAAACTTGACAAGGGAGGAGAAATCTTTCCAGACACTCTTATTGAGTTGGTGCTGTCTAGCTGGAGGTCTAAGGGCCCTATTACACCGCAAAATTTTCAAGCCAATTATGGGGAACAAGCATTTTTGTTCCTGATAATTGGCCAGTATAATCGAGCAACTGATGAACGAGCAAATGCTCGCTTGTCATTGTACTGATGTCAGTAAAGGCTTTTAGCAGAACAGAGCAGGTGGACTCAGGAACTCTCTATAGCACAACGCTGCTCCTGCCTGTTCCTGCTCCACTGCAGCCTGACATAGCACGTCTGTGGCAGGCTTTAGCAGAGCGGACAGACAGGGGCAGCAATGCTCCGGCTTGTACATAGCTCCCTGCGGCCCCAGTGGAATTTGTGCGCAAGTACACCGCTGACATGTCGCAGTGGCCAAGTGTATATAATGCAAAGTGCAATAGGCACCTGAACTTCCGATTACTATTTTGCATGGAAAACTAATTAAAAAAATAAATTATAAAATAAAGCTTATTCGAAAAAAGGATTTTAGGGCATTTAGAATAGGTTTTAATACACTTTATTTCAAAGTTTAGGTGCGACTTTAAATGACTGGAGAAAGCTCCCTAAAGCCAATGCTAGACAAAAGATGCCTGGAGATTTCAGCTCTGCAGCTTGCAGTATTGTAAATGCAGCTCTTGACTATAATATATGCTGTAACTCAGGATCAGTACAACATAAGTAATGCAAAGGGTTTACGAAGATACTCAACTTTTTATGTAGATTAGGTCTATGTTAACTGTAAGACACCGTTCAACGGTGGATATGTGTGTTTTGGACGTGTATCTCCTTGACATGTTAAAACATATCTACCTTCTGATGTCATCCCAGATCCCATTACTTCATCCATCCCTATATTTGGATATTATCTGACAGTTCGACCAGAAAATAGTTTTGTAAAAATGTACATACGTTAAAGGGCATCTGTCAGCAGGCTTGTACCTATGACACTGGCTGACCTATTGCATGTGCGCTTGGCAGCTGAAGACATCTGTGTTGGTTCCATGTTTATATGTGTCCGCATTGCTGACAAAGTTGAGGTTTTAATATATGCAAATGAGCCTCTAGGAGCAACGGGGGCGTTGTTGTTACACCTAGAGGCCCAGCTCTCTCTGCAACTGACGCGCCCTTTCCACTTTGATTGGCAGGACCAGATTTAATGATGTTTTCACTGCCTGGCCCTGTTAATCAAAGTGCAGAGAGAGCAGCAGTTGAAGAGACAGCAGAGCCTCTTGGTGTAATGCCAACGCCCCCGTTGCTCTTGGAAGCTCAATTGCATATATTAAGACTTCATTTTTCTCAGCAATGTGGGCACATGTGACCATGGGACCAACACAGATTACTTCAGCTGCAAAGCGCACATGTAACAGGTCACCCAGGTTCATAGGTGCAAATCTGCTGACACATGCCCTTTAATAATAATAAAAAATATGCAAAATGCAGAATCAAACTGTCAATTTCAATGTTCAAAAACCAAAGCCAAAAACAGAATCAGGAAAATACTAAAAAATATACAGGTATTTTTCCAAAACTGTAGCAACATCTACTGTATACAGAAGGAAAGAAATAAAATAGGAAATTCATGAACTTTTCTTTTTATTAGCAGCTCCTTTGTGCCAAATAACCAACTCTATATATGGCTTTTGGCCTTTTCCCTAGATGTGACATTATTTCTGAACCCTTTGTTCTTTAATTTTCCAAAAGGAGATTACTTAATTTCTTCTGGTTTTCTACAATTTCGCTCCAGGATAAGTTCCTCTTGGCAATTGGAAATGGAAACAGCATTCATTTTTATAATTAAAGTTTTAGCCACCCCCTTGCAACAAAAAGACTTTCAGATCACGTAATTGTACATGCTTTCTGCCACAAAAATTTTGGCACTGGGACGCAGCATGTTAACTACCATCCAACGCTTGGGTCTATCTTTATTTTAGAAAAGTTGACGAGCAATTTATTGAAAGCATTTTAATTGAATAATAAAAGAGGGAAAGAAAATGTAAACTCTGTTCTGGAGAAAATTAATTGCATTAAGAAATTAGATGGATTATTTATACAGTGTTCTGTGATTAGTGTTGCGCTTGGTGTTTTAGGCAGCTTTTATGACTTTGTTTGCTTTAGGTTATGGGATTGTATGGCTTGAGGTTTTGCTTTTATTTTGCTTTCTTATTTTTATGTGTATACCAATTATATTTAATACAGCTGAAAAAAACACAGAAATATATCACTTGACATTTCGCAAGGAGCAGACAATGTTCTTTTTCAAACAGAGAATCAGAAAATTCATATTATGTTTCCATTCTAGACACATAGGATGCATATGAATGCACCATCTATGGCTCTGTATATTTCATTTTTCACTAGAGAAGATATCCGAAAAAGTAGATAAATAGATATATAAATACATAGATGGATAGATATAAGAAATTAAGATAAATAGATAAAATATGGATAGATAGATAGATAGATAGATAGATAGATAGATAGTGTGGGGATTCGCTCTGGTAGTTAGGACTAGCGGATGCAGTATAGAGGCAAAGTACAGGGTTCTTGAATCAAACAGCGGTGTTTATTCACACATTGGTGTATAACAAAATGCAGATAAGGTGCATCACAAAACGCAGGTGGCTTGGTGTTTGTTCACACACAAGGAAAGTCCATAAACGATAAGTCACCTTTTCTCCTGGGTGTTAATTCACAACCTGTTAGCAGTTCAGCCTCATCAAGTCCATAGGGGGCCTGTTTGCCATTAGAGGGGCCTGAGTCCTCCAGCCCAGCTCAACCCTTAGTTCACAGCACACAGACTCCTGAGCTCCACTGTCAGAGGGAGGTAAATCCACACCTGGCAGTGCTGGCTGGTTTTTATGCCTGGCAAAACCCCGCCTGGAACATGGGGAGTAGTCACCCACCCAGCACTTTGACTACTCCCAGTAAGAGCAATCCCGGATCAGCTATGATAGCCATGCTAAATCTCAAGGTGTAAATTAGCCATAGCTGCTGCTGACACATAAAATAACGGCTCTTACTTCACCGAGGCCAGAAACCTGGGTGATACATACCTTCCATCCACGATGATTCCAGGTACCTTCTTACAATAGATAAAAGAAAGATTAATTGATATAGATAGATATTTAAAACATAGAAGATAGATTAATTTATCAATGTCTAGATACAGATAGATAAATGGATAGATATTAGATAGATGAATAGATAAATAGGTATGAGATGGATATGAGATAGATAGATATGAGAAAGATAGATAGATTATGCATAGATAAATAGTTAGATAGATAGAAGATACATAGATATTAGATAGATGGGTGAGATAGATATGAGATGGATATGAGATAGATAGATGATATATAGATAGATAGATGGATATAAGATACATAGATATAAGAAATATAGATAGATTAAATATGGATAGATAGAGAGATAGATAGATAGACCTACTTTACACCATGGCAGATATATCCAACCTGAAAAGATGCAACAACAAGAGGCCAAGAAGGCAACATCCCAATAGTTGGTTTGACAAGGAGTTAAAAGTCACAAGGAAGGCCCTAAGAACGACTTGATATAAAAAAAAAAACACAGAGGCCCAAACAACCCCGGTCTGAGGGAAGCTTACTACACATACAATGACAATATTAAACCAGAATAAAGAAGCAAGGCCACATCATTCATCAATCTCCTCCAAATCCAAGATGCCCTCCAAGAAAACGGCTTCTGGGAACTATGGAACCAAATGGGCACAAACTGTAAGAACAACAACCTCCACATCCAAAATGGTAACATCTGGATCCAGTACTTCAAGGACCTGTACAAAGGCATCCCAAAGGAGGACCAAAGCCCAGAACAAAAAGAGATTGTGAAACAACTGAAGGATATGGAGGGGAAAAAAAATCAAAGATTTCCAAAACCCTCTGGATACACCAATCAAACTGCAGGAGATAACAGAGAGGATCTTATTGATAAAGGGTAAAAAAAAAGAAGCCAGCAGCCCAGATGAGATCCTCCCAGAAATAATAAAATACAGCCCAGCTGGTATCCATGTCACAATAGCAAAACTCTTTATTGTTGCGCTGAGTTCCGGCTACTTCCTTCAGAACTGGAACCAAGGCCTCATAACTCCCATACACAAGACCAGAGACAGATACAACCCAGCCAACTGCTGAGAGAAATATGTCAGCAGCAACCTGGGGAAACTCTTTAACAGTGTCCTGAATAAGAGGATCCTCAGCTTTCTCAGCCAACACAACATCTCCGCAAAAGCCTAGCAGTATTCATGCCAAACCACAGACCACATCTACACCCTGTACAGCCTCATCAAGGGCCACGTCCAGACCTTCGCACCATGGACCACATCTACACCCTGCACTGACTCATTAAGAGCCACGTCCAGACCACTGCACCACAGACCACATCTACAATCTGCACAGCACCATTAAGAGGCACGTCCATACCACCACACCACAGACCAAATGTACACCCTGCACAGCCTTATCGAGAGCCCCATCAAGATCACCGCAACACAGACCACATTTACACCCTGCACAGCCTCATCAAGAGCTACATCCAGACCACTCCACCATGGACCACATCTATACCCTGCACAACGTCATCAAGAGCCATATCTACAATTCAAAGAATAGAAAGATCTATGCTGGTTTTGTAAACTTTAAAAAGGACTTTGACGCTGGGTTCACACCAGAGCGTACTGAACGTACGCTCTGTATGCGCGATTGTACGGGCGTTTACATTCGCGCCGCAGAGACAAGCGAACGCCTATTGTCGCGCGTTCCCGGAAGTCTATGTACGGGAACGCGCGACACTACGGAAGCTCCTGAACTTCTTGGGGCGTTTTACAGCGCGATCGTACGCGCTGTAAAACGCTCAGGTGAGAACCATGCCAATAGGGAAGCATTGGTTTCTCCTTGTTGAGCGTTTTACAGCCCGTAGGAACGCACTGTAAAACGCTCAGGTGTGAACCGGGCCTCAGTCAGTGTGGCACCCAGGCCTATTGCTGAAACCTCTGGGAAACGTTATAGGAGGAAAAACATACAATGTTATCAGAAGCTCCTACACTGAGAACACATACAGAAAAAGAAAGCTCAATTGATATAGATAGATATTTAAAACATAGATTAATTTATCACTGTCTAGATACAGATAGATAAATTGATAGATATTAGATAGATGGATAGATATGAGATAGATAGATATAGATAGATAGAAGACAAATATGAGAAATATTGATCTATGTAGATCGATAGTTAAAAGATAGATCAATTGATTAATGTATAGATAGATAGACATTAAGATTTTTTATTTAAATAAGCAGTTTATAACATGTTTCAAATTACGGACATATTTTCCTCTGACAGACGGCATATACATCATTCCATTCAGCGGTTTAAATATATATGTTGGTACCAGAATCTGTTGCAGCTGGTGAGGGGTGGGATGTGAGCAGGGTATTGGTGGGTCACCTTGTATAGCTAAAATTACAGTTTCAGATTAATCATATTGACCTGATAGTGACTACATGCTGTATATGTACTGTTAGTGACAGCGGGGAGCCTGAGGAGAAGACAGAAACAGTTTAAGTACCACTTCTACCTTCTTCTTTGATCGATGCATAGCACTCAATAAGCACTATGTAGTGACTATAGGAAGGGGCTATGCTGCTTTCTCTATTGGACATGAGATCATGTGATTGCCGGGTGTCTCAGGCACAGCAGAGCTTCAGGGTCTTAGCAGACCCTGATCAGCTCTGCTTGTGTCAAATGCCCCCACAGGGGAGTGTTTTCCCCTGTAACTGGGGCTCCTTTGGAACCCCAGTAGGGCCTCATGCACACGACAGTGAAAAAAAACATCCGTTAAAAACAGACACACTGTCAGTTTTTCATGGCCATTTTGCATCAGTGTGTGCATCCATTTTCTGTCCGTGTGTCCGTTTTGCATCTGTTTTGGATCACTTTTTCATGTCCCTGTGGATGGCAGTAATTTCTAGACCCACCCTTCTGAGGACACCCACAGGATGGTAGGCCCCCAGCTAAAATAATGTCCCCCATGTAGGCCCCCAGCTAAATAAATATCCCACAAAGTATATATAATTTTTTTATAGTGCCCCCAGCTTTAATAATGCCCCCATGTAGGCCCCCAGCTAAATAAATGTCAGACACAGTGTATATAATTTTTTTAACCTCCCCTAGCTTTAATAATGCCCCCATGTAGGCCCCCAGCTAAATAAATGTCCCCCACAGTGTATATATTTTTTTTTAACCTCCCCTAGCTTTAGTAAATGCCCCCAATGTATGGCCCCATCTTAAATAATAATCTACATTTATTTTTAGTTTTTAGGGCCCCCAGCTTTATAATGTCCCCCATGGTTTATATAATGCCCCCATAGAGTCCCACAGCCCAAAAAAAACACACAAAAAACCTCACCTTATCCACTTGCTCACGCTGCAGCAGTCTCTTCTTTCTTCACAGATTGGGACCTGCCGAAGGTGCGTGATGACGTCACTGCGTGCTCCCACGTGGTTACGTCACCACGCAGATCGCAGGTCCTTCGGCAGGTCCTGATCAATGAAGAGAGAAGAGACTGCCGCTCCGTGAACTAGTGGATGAGGTGAGGTTTTTTTTAACCCCTAAATGGCCTGTGTACCCGTTTTTAACGGCCGTTATACGGGTGCACTCATGTCAATCGTCCGTTAAAAACAGTCCCATTGATTTCAATGGGGTCCGTCCGTGAGAACGGCCAAAAATAGGACATGTCCTATTTTTGGATGGACGCTATCTACTGGCTGTGAAAAGAACGGCCATGTAAATAGCCCCATAGACTTTCACTGTCGCGTGCATGTAGCCTTAAAGTAGAAAAACTGTAACATAGACAAAAAAAATAAATGACTGACAAAAAAAGGAGAGTTCATTTAAATAATGTATTTGGGTGTCAATTTGCATATTTTAGCAATAAGGAGCTATAGTTTGCTAAAAATATACTGATGAGCGGCGGCGTCCTGGAACAGGAGAGGTAGGTGGGTTTTTTATCTTGTAAAACATGGCAATATGGGGCTGATGTGAGGCAATATGGGGCTGATATTTGGCAATATGGGGCTGATCTTTGGCAATATGGGGCTGATGTGAGGCAATATGGGGCTGATCTGAGGCAATTTGGGTCTGATCTGAGGCGATATGGGGCTGATCTGATGCAATATGGGGCTGCTGGGGGCTGATATGAGGCAATGGGGGCTCTTATCTCAGGTCTGATTGGAGGTCATTCACATTGGGGTCTGAGCTAAGGTCTGATTGTTGGTCTGACCTGAGGTCTAATTAAAAATATTTTTTTCTTATTGTCCCCCTCTAAAACCTAGGTGCGTCTTATGGGCTTAGGCGTCTTATAGGGCGAAAAATACTGTACTTTTTAAAAATTCCACAACTAAATATTTGGTAGTATTTGGTAGTCTAACAAAACCACCACTCACTAAATCATAAAAAAGTGTGTGGTTATTCAGTTTTTTTCAGGCCTGGTCATTAATGAGTTAAAAATTACAAACAAAATGGTAAGGCCTCATGCACACAACTGTATGTATTTTGCGGTCCGCTAAACGCGTATCCACAAAAAATATGAATAATGTCTGTGTGACATCCGTATTGCATCCGTTTTTTTTTGCGGATCCATTGTAACAATGAATGTCCTTGTCCGCAAAAGAGACAAGAAGGGGAAATGTATCTTTTTTGTGGAATGGCCATGCAGACATACAGAAACGGAATACATATGGAGTCATTTCCGTTTTTTTGCTGACCCATTAAAGTGAATGGTTCCACATAAGGGCCGCAAAAAAAAAAAAAAAGTAATAGACAGGGAAATAAAATGTTTGTATGTATGAGCCCTAAAACAGAAGACATTTCACTATGTTATTAACTTGTTGTATAGCGATACACTAAATTAAATGGAGGATCGGGCAGGGGAAGGAAAATAATAATGTTGGTATTAAATAGTGGCACTATGCAAATGGTACAGAGGAATAGAGATTGCCTTGCGGTTCGCCCGGTGGTCGTTTCACGGCTAACTTTGCTCGTTCGCGATTCGCCAAACATGCGTACGTATAACGATGTTTGCATGTACCTATTCTTTTGGATTGCGCCGAACTTTGACCCATGACACATCCATCAGGTGGGACAAGACAGCCAATTGAGACGTTTCAGCACATGGACACCCCCCCACCCTATAACTGAACCCTATCTGGCAGCCATTTTACATTCTGTGTTTTGCCAGTGTAGGGAAAGGTTGCTTTGTGAAGAAGTGACAGACTGTTAGGGCGACCAAACGCTAGCTAATAGGGCCACAAAAGTCCTTTTAAGGACTGGTATAGGTGTGCTATCGATAGGTGTGATATACTGAGGGGTGTGATATACTTATAAAATACTTTCTAACATAGAAAGTATATTATAGTGCATTTGTATTGTGCAGCAGTTGTGTGCGGTTCTGCTGTGATACCGCAGCTATATAAAGGGACAAACGCTATTGGAACAACTAATTGCAACTGGTGTGATATACCAGTTGCCCCCCAAAAAACCTATTGAGGCAGGGGTGTGATATACCTATAATATACTTTCTACATAGTGCATTTATGGGAGAGGCTTAGGGCTATGATGAGGGGGAAGCGCTTCTCCTGACCTAAGCTGGCTGAGTTGTGCCGGGAGCTAGGAGCGAGGGTAAGCCTAGCAGTGGGCGTACCCTAAAGGGAGTGTTTGAAAACAGGGGGGGGTGGGTGGGTATGACCAGAAGCGCCCTGAGGAGCTGGGGGCTGGAGCTTAAGAAGGTAAGATGCCCCTCCCACAAATTCAGGCTGACTTTTCAGCCTTCCACTTGTTTTGTACAGCAGTTATGTGCGGTTCTGCTGTGATACCGCAGCTATACAGAGGGACAAATGCTTTCGGAACAACTAATTGCAACTGGTGTGATATACCAGTTGCCCCCCAAAAAAACTGATTGAGGCAGGGGTGTGATATTCCTATAATATAATTTCTATATAGTGCATTTGTATTGTGCAGCAGTTGTGTGCGGTTCTGCTGAGATACCGCAGCTATATAGAGGGACAAACGATATTGGAATAACTAATTGCAACTGGTGTGATATACCTGTTGCCCCCCAAAAAACTGATTGAGTTTTGTGATATACCTATAATATACTTTCTAACATAGAAAGTATATAGTGCATTTGCATTGTGAAGCAGTTGTGTGCTGTTCTGCTGCGATACCGCAGGAATATAGAGAGACAAGCGCTAGTGGAACAACAGTTTGCAACGGGTGTGATATACCTGTTGCCCCAAAAAAAAATGATTGAAGGTGTGCAATACACCTGCTTCCACAAAATACTAATTAAGGGGTTTGATATACCTGCTTCCACAAAATACTGATTGAGGGGTGCGATATACCTGCTTCCACAAAATATTGATTAAGGGGTTCTATAAGCCTGCTTCCGCAAAATACTGATTGAGGGGTGCGATATATCTGCTTCCACAAAATACTGATTAAGGGGATTGATATACCTGCTTCCAAAAAATATTGATTGAGGCCTGCGATACACCTGCTTCCACAAAATACTGATTAAGGGGTGCGATATACCTGCTTCCACAAAATACTGATTGAGGGGTGCGATATGCCTGCTTCCACCAAATATTGAATAAGGGGTTTGATATACCTGCTTCCACAAAATACAGATTGAGGCGTGCGATATACCTGCTTCCACCAAATATTGATTAAGGGGTTCTATATACCTGCTTCCACAAAATACAGATTCAGGGGTGCTATATTCCTGCTTCCACCAAATATTGATTAAGGCTTATGATACACCAGCTTCCACAAAATACTGATTGAGGGTTTCGATACACCTGCTTCCACCAAATTTTGATTAAGGGGTTCTATATCCCTGTTTCCACAAAATACTGATAGAGGATTGCGATATACCTGCTTCCACCAAATACTGATTGAGGCCTAAGATACACCTGCTTCCACCAAATTTTGATTAAGGGGTTCTATATACCTGTTTCCACAAAATACTGATAGAGGATTGTGATATACCTGCTTCCACCAAATACTGATTGAGGCCTAAGATACACCTGCTTCCACAAAATACTGATTGAAAGGTGCAATATGCCTCCTTCCTCAAAATACTGATTAAGGGGTTTGATATACTTGCTTCCACAAAACACAGATTGAGGGGTGCAATATACCTGCTTCCACCAAATATTGATTAAGTGGTTCTATATACCTGCTTCCCCAAAATACTGATTGAGGGGTGCGATATACCTGCTTCCACCAAATATTGATTCAGGGGTTTTATATACCTGCTTCCACAAAATACTGATTGAGGGGTGCGATATACCATATAAATCACAGAAAAAATGCACCAAACGGATATGCCACTGACTATACTGGCTAGTCATAAATGCAGATATTAAAAGCTGAGACTTTCGCCAATATATTCCTGTCAGGAAAATATCGGAGCCCATCATTGCACCACGTCACGGTCACTCAGCATGGCAAAGGGTCCTACCACTACGCTACCTATGGTGTGAACACGGTCTGAAGGCGATGTAATCCAGCTCGCAGCCAGGCTTCCACACAAACGCCTAGCAGGACAACTAGTGCAATGTGAACAAAGCCAAGACTGCAAGCCACGCCCATATCAGACCCTGTGATGGAGGTCACCAGGTGCAAAAGAGTGTTTGAATGCCAGGTAACGGCACATACACTACATATAGAACAAGACAAAAACACAGAAATATAGTGGCAATACTGGAGGAGCGGCTCAACCCCTAACACTGTAGCGTGGGATAGTCGTTTGCTGCGGTCCACATGCGGTGGGGCTGCTCCCCCAATGTAAAACACGCTACAGTGTTAGGGGTTGAGCCGCTCCTCCAGTATTGCCACTATATTTCTGTGTTTTTGTCTGGTGCGATATACCAGCACAAAATGCTGATTAAAGGAAACCTGTCACCAGGATTTTGTGCATAGAGCTGGGGACATGGGCTGCTAGATGGCCACTAGCACATCTGCAATACCCAGTCCCCATAGCTCTCTGCGCTTTTATTGTGTTAAAAAACAGTTTTGATCAATATGCAAATGACCTGATATGAGTCCTGTATCCGGAGATGAGTCAAGCGGAAAGGAGCCCAGCACCGCCCAGCGTCCTCCGAATCTCCTCCTTGCTGGCTGAAGTCACAGAGCTGGAACGCCAAAATCTCGCGATGCGCGAGCTAGCGCATGCGCAGTGTTGGCATCATGTTCATTCCCTGTACTGGCATCAGCACAGGGAACGAACTACGCATGCGCTAGCTCGCGCATCGCAAGATTTCGGCGCTCCAGCTCTGTGACGTCAGCCAGCAAGGAGGAGATTCGGAGGACGCGGGGCGGTGCTGGGCTCCTTTCCGCTTGACTCATCTCCGGATACAGGACTCATATCAGGTCATTTGCATATTGATCAAAACTGTTTTTTAACACAATAAAAGCGCAGAGAGCTGTGGGGACTGGGTATTGGAGATGTGCTAGTGGCCATCTAGCAGCCCATGTCCCCAGCTCTATGCACAAAATCCTGGTGACAGGTTTCCTTTAAGGGGATTGATATACCTGCTTCCACCAAATACTGATTGAGGGGTGTGATATACCTGCTACCACCAAATATTGATTAAGGGGTTCTATATACCTGTTTCCACAAAATACTGATTGAGGGGTGCGATATACCAGCTTCCACAAAAAGCTGATTGAGGCCTAAGATACACCTGCTTCTACAAAATACTGATTGAAAGGTGCAATATACCTGCTTCCTCAAAATACTGATTAAGGGGTTTGATATACCTGCTTCCACAAAACAAAGATTGAGGGGTGCAATATACCTGCTTCCACCAAATATTGATTAAGTGGTTCTATATACCTGCTTCCCAAAAATACTGATTGAGGGGTGCGATATACCTGCTTCTACCAAATATTGATTATGGGGTTTTATATACCTGCTTCCACAAAATACTGATTGAGGGGTGCGATATACCAGCTTCCACAAAATGCTGATTAAGGGGATTGATATACCTGCTTCCACCAAATATTGATTGAGGCCTGCGATACACCTGCTTCCACAAAATACTGATTGAGGGGTGCGATATACCTGCTACTACCAAATATTGATTAAGGGGTTCTATATACCTGTTTCCACAAAATAATGATTGAGGGGTGCGATATACCAGCTTCCACAAAATGCTGATTAAGGGGATTGATATACCTGCTTCCACCAAATATTGATGGAGGCCTGCGATACACCGCTTCCACAAAATACTGATTGAGGGGTGCGATATACCCGCTACCACCAAATATTGATAAAGGGGTTCTATATACCTGTTTTTACAAAATATTGATTGAGGGGTGGGATATACCAGCTTCCACAAAATGCTGATTGAGGCCTAAGATACACCTGCTTCCACAAAATACTGATTGAAAGGTGCAATATACCTGCTTCCTCAAAATACTGATTAAGGGGTTTGATATACCTGCTTCCACCAAATATTGATTGAGGCCTGCAGTACACCTGCTTCCACAAAATACTGATTAAGGGGCTTGATATACCTGCAAATACAGATTGAGGGGTGCAATATACCTGCTTCCACCAAGTATTGATTAAGGGGTTCTATATACCTGCTTCCACAAAATACTGATTAAGGGGATTGATAAACCTGCTTCCACAAAATACTGATTAAGAGGTTTAATATACCTGCTTCCTCAAAATACTGATTGAGAGGTGCGATATACCTGCTTCCACCAAATATTGATTAAGGGGTTCTATATACCTGCTTCCACAAAATACTGATTAAGGGGTTTGATATAACTGCTTCCACAAAATACTGATTGAGGGGTGCGATATACCTGCTTCCACAAAATAGAGATTGAGGGGTGCAATATACCTGCTTCCACCAAATATTGATTGAGGCCTGTGATACACAGCTTCCCTCCTCACTCTCTGCTGTGTGCACCCCCAACGACACCACCACCACCACCACCATAGACCCTCCACTCGAGTCAAAGGAATTATTATCCCATCCGTTCCCAGACCTTACCGATGTGCAGCCATTCTTGGCATCGGATATGGAAGAGGAAGTAGCAACGGCCGCCACCCAGCAGTCTGACGACAGTACCCAGATCAGCCCAAGGTGGGTGGTCCCCGCTGTTGCTATCTACTCCAAGATCTCTAAAGTCAGCGGTGGTGAAGGTGACGATGATAACGTGTCAATGGACATCACGTGTTTGCCAACTAGAGAGATAGAGGAGGGGAGTTCGGAGGGAGAGACGGAGAAACAGATAGGGAGGAGAAGCAGGCAGAACTCGCAGTGCACTAGAGGCAAAAAGCAGACTGCAAATGTATCTGGAGCGAGCCATCCACCATGCACAGTCACATCTGGCACTCCCAGGACGCAGACACATGGCTCCGCAATGTGGACTTTTTTAAACGTTTCAGCTGCTGACAATAGTGTTTCCATCTGTAGCCTGTGCTGTCAACGCATAAGTCGCGGTAAGCCCAACACTCACTTAGGGATGACCGCCTTTAGAAGGCACCTGGCCTCCCATCACCAAGCCCAGTGGGAGCAACGCCATCAGAACCCACAAAGCCATACTCCTGGTGCTCCACGTCCTGCCTCTTCTCCTTCTCATCTCTCCTCCCATTTGTCCTCCACTCCACCTTCCACTGTGCCATCATAGTGTTTATCTGGCATAAGGCAGGCTTCCGTGCCCCAAATGTTCGAGCATAAAAAGTTGATGACACCGGATAACCCTCTTGCCCAATAGCTGACCGCTGGCTTGTCGGAACTGCTAGCCTGCCAACTATTGCCATATAAACTGGTGGACTCGGAGGCCTTTAGTAAATTTGTGGCTATTGGCCCACCGCAATGGAAAGTTCCCGGAAGAAAATATTTATCCCAGAAGGGCATTCCAGAGCTATATGGCCACGTTCAGCGGCAATTGAATATATCTCTGGCACACAGTGTCGGTGCCAAGATACATCTGACCACAGACACGTGGTCTAGCAAACACGAGCAGTGAAGGTGCATAACTTTTACTGCCCACTGAGTGAACCTTCTGACGGCCGTCAAGCATGTAACCCGTGGCACCAGTGTGGATTTGGTGTTAGAAACCAAGAGAGCAGCATGGTACCAGAGGAGCAAGCAGAGGATCGTCAGGAGAAGCTGAAGTCAGAACCAGGAGGATACGCCAAGACCAAGGGATGAGATGGATGGGTAATCAGAAGACAAGCAGGACCAACAAACCATGTAAGTAATATCACAGGAAGGACCTCAATAACAGGCAATTTGTGGTCAACAGATTACCTGTTTAAATAGGGCGCTTGTGGAGTCATGTGACGTGGCCAGAGTCACATGACTCCTGAGTTCCAATACAGCCGAGCGATCAGCTCGGCACTCAGCCCCAGTGTGGTTACCACGGGAACGGGCGACGTTGGGCGCACGCTGATGATGCGAGCGCGCCTCGGCCGTCCCCACCTCCTAGAGCCACGCACAGAGCGCATCATGACACTACTCCATCCTCCGTCTCCTCCTTTTCGGTTGACTCCTCCTTTTCCACTGCTACCGCCTCTTCCGCTGCACCCCCCGAGCTCCCCAGAACCTATTGGACGTGCTGTGCTGTAGCTGTTGTACCTGGAAGCCAAGAGTCACACGAGTCCTGCACTGCTTTCAGCTCTGCGGTCACAGGCCGATCAGTGGCTAAGCCCACTCAATTTGACAGTTGGTAAAGTGGTGTGCGACAATGGTGCCAATCTGCTGAGTGCGCTGAAACAGGGCAAAATGACACACGTGCCTTGCATGGCACTTGTCCTGAACTTAGTCGTGCAGCGATTCGTTGCCAAATACCCCGAGGTCCAGGACATCTTGCGGCAGGCCAGGAAAATCTCTGGCCAATTTAGAAGATCTTACATGGCCATGTCTAGCCTTGCTGACGTTCAGCGTTTGACATCACCTGCCCATCAGACATGCCTGATGTGCTGGAACTCCACCTTGTATATGCTTGATAGGCTGCCTGTACGAACGACTACCTGTACGAACTCTGCAGCAGGACAGGTTCTGGGGAGCTTGGTTTCTTTTCACCGCGCCGATGGCTGCTCATGCGCGACACATGCATACTTCTGCGGCGATTGGATGAGATCACCAAACTGGTCAGTCGCAGCCAGGGCTCCATCAGTGACATCGTACCTTACGCCTTCTTTCTGGAGTGTGCATTGCGTCATGTCATTGATCAAGCCATCAAGGAGCAGGAGCTGAAAGATGAGGAAGTCGCAATGCTGATTGAATTCCCAGGGGGGGCTACTCCATCTGACACAAGTCATCAGGATTGTGAAGAGGCATCAGTGGAGGATGGTGGATGTGGGGAGGAGGAGGAGGAGAAGGAAGAGCAGGCTTTGAGGGGGACTTTAAACTTTTCGGGGATCCCTGGTGTTGTCCGTAGCTGGGCGGAGGAGACCAAGGACAACATTCTCCTGGACGATGAGCAGGAGCCAGGGCGCTTCACCGCTTCCAATTTTGTGCAAATGGGGGCCTTCATGCTCCAGTGTTTGAAGAGGGACCCCGTATAAAAAGCATAAAGGGCAAGAACCAGTACTGGGTGGCAATGTACTTAGACCCGCGGTACAAACACAAAATGGCAGACATGTTACCAGCATTACAGAGGGCTGGCAGAATTTAGCATTTCCAGGCCTTGCTGCGAGAGATGCTGCATTCTGCTTTTGCGGGTGCTGGCAGAGGAATTTCCACCCACAACGAAACAGGAAGAGGGTGGTTTGAAGATGTGTTGGTCACTTCAGATATGAGATCATTCTTGCAGCCAACCCATCGACAGCCGCCCCCTGGATCCAGCCTCAGGGAATGCCTAGACCGACAGGTGTCCAACTACAATGAGTTAACGGCCAATGTGGACACTCTGAGAAGCAAGGAACCCCTGGACTACTGGGTGTGCAGGCTTGACCTGTGGCCAGAGCTGGCACAATTGCCATGATACTCTTGGCTTTCCCCTCGTCGAGTGTCCTGTCCGAAAGGACGTTCAGCGCAGCAGGCATGATCGTGACCGATAAGCGCACTCGCCTAGCTCACGACAGTGTGGACTACCTCACATTTCTAAAAATGAATGAGGCATGAATCTCAGAGGAATTCAACACCTGTGACGACCAAGTGTAATTGAATTTCCTCATGCCAGCCCACACACATCCGTCACTACCCAGAACAAAGAATGGTCCTTGTCTTATGTATATACAGCGGCATAAAAGGCCTTTTCTGTCAGGTGAATGCCTAATTTTTGGGGCCTCTACTCCATTGGCCTACAGTAAAATTTTTATCTAGAGATCGCCTATTGTACCTCCAGACACATAATCACTAGTTCTTTTCTGTCAGGTGAATGCCAAATTTTTGGGGCCTATACTCCCGTGGCCTAAAATAAAACGTTTCTAGACTCCAGCAGGGAACATTTTTGAGAGTTTCACTTTAAGACGCATAAAAATGGCCCCTGATTAAAATACATATTTTTTGTGGGAATTTTTGCCATTCATTCCCCTCTGGTATGTCACTATCCATGTTGTGGGACTATTTGTGCACTTCTAGTAAGTATTTGGTGGCTGCAAATATGACCTGAAGGTTTGTCAGGTTCGCCTGCCATTAAAGTGAATGGGGCCTGCCGCGAACATTTAATCGCGAAAGCGTGTTCGTGAAACGTCCCGGCCAATGTTCGTCCATCGCTACTAAGGAGTAGTGATGAGCGGCAGGGGTAATATTCGAATTCGCGATATTTCGCAAATATTTTTTTGATTGCGAAAATCGGCAATGTAATTTTCTCGGAATGCACACGCAATACAGGCGTGGGTCACTGTTGCTACATTTTTCAAGTTGCTAGAAGCTTCCTGAGACCGGAGAAAATGGTTGGCATGGCAGAACATTACAATAGCTTTATATGCAGATATATTGGCGATTGCGTAAATTGGCAAGGGATGTTGCTAAGCTCAGACAAAGACATTGCAGCCTTCTCATTGGCCCACAAGCAAGAAGCAGGGAGGGATCATCATGGCTTAATGTAAAAAAAAAAAAATCAAGAATATTCGCGAATACCAATATACAGTATATCACTATATTCTATATATTTGCAAATTCTCAAAGTGGCGATATTCACGATTTAAATTTGCAATACGAATATTCGCGCCCAACACTACAGAGGAGATGTCCTGCCTGAATCTGAAGGATCACTAGATCACAGACCCAAAGTACTTAAAACTGAAGATGTACTGTCCTATGAGATACTGAGTATGTCTATGTATCATAATAATCATAGTTACATAGTTAATACGGTTGAAAAAATACATTTGTCCATTAAGTTCAACCAAGGGATAGATGGGACGCGAATCGTTATTTAGTATTAACATGTGCCACGTCACTAATAGGGAATGTAGAAAATGAGCTAATCAATTTTTTATGTTAAACACATCTTAAAGAATTTTCAGTGTTTTTTGAAAATTTCCATCTCACTGTTTATATTGTGGGGGGTTAGCTCTTCTCCGGGGGTGGTTCACACAAATATCGTCGCCAGACACCAAGTTTCTGGTCCAAACATCACTTTATTTGGCTCCTCAGCAATCCAAACATAAATGGTACAAAATAAACACCTGCCCGGCTGGGCTCTAACTAAACATATAATATCCTGACTCACCTAAAGTCACAGTTCACACCCTGTGAAGACATGCGGCTTTGTCAGCCAATGTCCCACAGCCTCCTGGCTGTACAGAGCACAGTAACGCCCACTGTCTCCAGTTCAGTATTTCTTGTGGGGGATTGGGGCTCAGTAGTCTGCCTGACTATGGCCCTGCGACCCTCCCAGGCGTCGCTGCGTCCCCCAACTCCAGGCTATCTCCCAGCCTTGTGGTCCCTCAGCCTTGCCCAGCTGAGACCACACAGACCGAGCCTCCAGGCCTCTGTCCACAGGTAACACACTACCCCCTTTCTGACACTCTGGGAGGTGCCTTATGCCAGGCTGATTACCTCCAGCTTCTCTCACCTGTGGTGGAACAGGGGTGTGGACCACACTATCCACCCCTTCCTTGCCTCTAACCTGAGTGAGACCTGTCACTGTCTCACAATATTTAAAAAAAATACCTAAAATCTTCCAGTTTTTACAATTATTACAATGACAGACAGTACCCATATATAGATAATGCAGTATCCAGCATTCACAAAAGGTGATGGTCACAGCTTAACCCTTTCTCCTCTCTGCTCAATGTCTAGTGTTGAGCGAATCGATCTTCGGCTCCAAGATCCGAAGTTGATTCACTTAAAACCTTTTTTTAATGCTGTATGGAGACCCATCTCTGTACAGCATTAGAATGTATGGCCTCCGGCGAGGTAAAATTTGTTATCCCTGAGGTCTCGGGAGAATTCAGTGAATAACTTTGGCATTCGATTTTTAAACTTGAAAACTATTTTAAAAGAGGAATCTGAAGTCTGCTTTGGTACTGGTTGGTACCTGTAATGACCGGCGTCACGCAAAGGGAGGGAAATGGGAAGGCCCTGTCCAAGGGAGAGGGAAAGGTGGTGACCCCTGACTCACCTTGCGGCTGGCACCTGACTGCCCTGACGTCCCTAGACAAGTTCCTCACCCGTACGCCGATCACGTGCCTAAACCCTGGCTTTCCCTAAGATGAGCCCTGTGTAGTGAACAGGTCGGTGGGATCACTAGTCCGCACCACTGACACTAAGAGGAAAACACCAAGGAGAGGACAGACAATATAGACAAACATATAATCCCAGGTGGGCGACAACAGCAGACCACCAAGGCCCAACAGGGATCCGGAGGGTAACACTCTGGAACAACAACCAGGGATCTCAGCTACTCAGCTCTAGTGGGTCAGTATAGAAGTCCAGGCAGGAAGCTCTATATCTGGCAACCAGAGAAGTGGGAGATGGGAATATAAGGAGGTTGGGATTGCTGGACAAGAAACAGCTGAGGAGGAGAAGCTACGGATCCCTGAGTGAGCCAAAAAGGATTGCAAGGCAAACCCAGAAAGCTACCATTACGAAACAGCACTGTCTTTGTACATCGAACGCGCAGCCACCCGCTGCGACTTCCTGACCCCGGGTATAACGGAGTCAGACATGGCTCTTGACACCCTTGTGACAGTACCTCAGTGATAACAGGTTTCACCTCGCCAGAGCCTATAGATTTAAATGCTGTATGGAGATGAATCCCACTCTCCCATACAACTCAATGGGCATGTCCTGTAGTGTTGGGCGAGCATGCTCGGCACATCTCGGTGTTCGGCCAAATACCGCGTGTGCTTGAGTGCGATGCTCTAGTCTCCTCCGCGCATGTTTGTTGGCTGCTACGCGGCAAATAAATGAGCAGGTAAGTACTGCCCTTTACTGTAATGCTGTAGCCATGTTGGTTACTGGCATTAGTGATTGGCTGGCCGGAACGCGTCATCGGGTGCTATATAGCACCCGATGACACGTGTTTGGCTCAGTATTAGTCAGGGAGAGCTGGAGAGCAGAAGGGAAAAGATAGTGTAGGGATTTAAATAGCAATATGTTTGTTTTTATACTTTTTATAGACCCAAAAGTCTTTTTAAGGACTATTGTGTGTGGCAACAATATACACTGCTCAAAAAAATTCCTCAAAGGGAACACTTAAACAACACAATGTAACTCCAAGTCAATCACACTTCTGTGAAATCAAACTGTCCACTTAGGAAGCAACACTGAGTGACAATCAATTTCACATGCTGTTGTGCAAATGGGATAGACAACAGGTGGAAATTATAGGCAATTAGCAAGACACCCCCAATAAAGGAATAGTTCTGCAGGTGGTGACCACAGACCACTTCTCAGTTCCTATGCTTCCTGGCTGATGTTTTGGTCACTTTTGAATGCCGCCGGTGCTTTCACTCTAGTGGTAGCATGAGATGGAGTCTACAACCCACACAAGTGGCTCAGGTAGTGCAGCTTATCCAGGATGGCACATCAATGTGTGCTGTGGCAAGAAGGTTTGCTGTGTCTGTCAGCGTAGTGTCCAGAGCATTGAGGCGCTACCGGGAGACAGGCCAGTACATCAGGAGACGTGGAGGAGGCCGTAGGAGGGCAACAACCCAGCAGCAGGACCGCTACCTCCGCCTTTGTGCAAGGAGGAACAGGAGGAGCACTGCCAGAGCCCTGCAAAATGACCTCCAGCAGGCCACAAATGTGCATGTGTCTGCTCAAACGGTCAGAAACAGACTCCATGAGGGTGATATGAGGGCCTGACGTCCAGAGGTGGGGGTTGTGCTTACAGCCCAACACCGTGCAGGACGTTTGGCATTTGCCAGAGAACACCAAGATTGGCAAATTCGCCACTGGCGCCCTGTGCTCTCCACAGATGAAAGCAGGTTCACACTGAGCACATGTGACAGACGTGACAGAGTCTGGAGACGCCATGGAGAACGTTCTGCTGCCTGCAACATCCTCCAGCATGACCATTTTGGCATTGGGTCAGTAATGGTGTGGGGTGGCATTTCTTTGGAGGGCCGCACAGCCCTCCATGTGCTCGCCAGAGGTAGCCTGACTGCCATTAGGTACCGAGATGAGATCCTCAGACCCCTTGTGAGACCATATGCTGGTGCGGTTGGCCCTGGGTTCCTCCTAATGCAAGACAATGCTAGACCTCATGTGGCTGGAGTGTGTCAGCAGTTCCTGCAAGACGAAGGCATTGATGCTATGGACTGGCCCGCCCGTTCCCCAGACCTGAATCCAATTGAGCACATCTGGGACATCATGTCTCACTCTATCCACCAACATCACGTTGGACCACAGACTGTCCAGGAGTTGGCAGATGCTTTAGTCCAGGTCTGGGAGGAGATCCCTCAGAAGACCGTCCGCCACCTGATCAGGAGCATGCACAGGCGTTGTAGGGAGGTCATACAGGCACGTGGAGGCCACACACACTACTGAGCCTCATTTTGACTTGTTTTAAGGACATTACATCAAAGTTGGATCAGCCTGTAGTGTGTTTTTCCACTTTAATTTTGAGTGTGACTCCAAATCCAGACCTCCATGGGTTGAAAAATGTGATTTCCATTTTTTTTTTTTTGTGTGATTTTGTTGTCAGCACATTCAACTATGTAAAGAACAAAGTATTTCAGAAGAATATTTAATTAATTCAGATCTAGGATGTGTTATTTTTGTGTTCCCTTTATTTTTTTGAGCAGTGTATATTATTAGTGCAACCTGCGCTAAATTGCTAAAACTTGTTAGAGACCCAATTTCCATTTAAGGACTATAGTTGTATCTGGCAGCAATATATCTTTTTAGTGCAACCTGCACTAAATAGCTTGCAATTGTTTGGCCGCTGCAGACAGCGACATTATCTGCGCTACATCTCCTGTGTAACGTGTGCGCAGCCTAATAATATCTGTGATATCCAGTGTACTTTTTCCGTAGACGGTGTCCGCTGCAGACAGTTACATTACCTGCGCTGCATCTCCTGTATGACGTTTGCGTATCCGAAATATCAGTAACATTCAGCCTAATTTTTTTGCTGCTGGTGGCAGCGACATTACCTGAGCTACATCTCCTGTGTAACTTTAGCGCATCCTAAATATTAGTGACATTCATTCAGTGTAATTTTTTTTATTAGGCGGTGGTGACAGCGACATTACTTGCGCTATACCTCCTGTTTAACGTGTGCGCATTCTAAAAATATATGTGACATTCTGTGTACTTTATTTGCGCATACACTTACAAAACCTGCGCTACTGTACGTGTGACATACTTGCAGGCATATATACCATTTATTATGCCCAAGGCGAGCAGTAAGGGACGGGGAAGTGGCCGTGCTGCTGATGGTGCACGCAGAGGCCGTGGCTCTGGGCGCGGTGAAACTTTGCCTGCTGCCAGAGCAAAAGAAACACACTCATCCATGATACCTAGCTTCATGTCCCAATTTGCAGGGCGGCGAAGGAGCCACTCTCGAAGTCAGACCAGTGTGACCAAGTGGTCAGTTGGATCGCAGCAGATAATGCTTCCAGTCAGTTAAGCACCACCCTGTCTTCCACAAAGTCCAGTCTCAGTAGCCAAGAGTCTGGTCAACAGAATCCTCACCCTGATACTCCCACCCACCATGGAGAGTCTTGGCAAACAAGTGATCCCACACTCGGATATTCCGAGGAGCTGTTTTTATCGCTATTCCTTAATTTGGGCCTCTCACCAAGCCCGCTTGAAGAGGGACATGAGGAGATCGTGTGCACCGATGCCCAAACTCTTGAGCATTCACAGTCACAAGAAGATGACGGTGGGGAATGGCAATTAGTGTTTCATGAGGTGGATGATGATGATGATGAGACACAGTTGCCAATAAGTCAACCGCAATTAGATGATGATACAGATGAGACACAGTTGTCAATAAATGAGGTTGTTGTTAGGTCAACAAGTCAAGAGGATGACCAGAGTGAGGAAGAAGTGGAAGAGGAGGTGGTGGACGATGAAATCACTGACCCAACCGGGGAAGGTAGCAAGTCGAGCGAGGACAGCAGTACAAAGGGGGAGGGATCCGCAGCACCACAACAGGCTGGAAGAGGCAGTGGGCGGGCAAAATCGAGAAAGCGGGCCACACCAAACAGGCTTGCAACTGTTACCTGGAGCACCCCCTTGCGGCAATCTCCCTTGTCAAGGGGTAGGTGTTCCGCAGTCTGGTGCTTTTTTGAGGAAAGTGCGGACGATAAAAGAATTTTCATTTGCAACCTATGCCGTACCAAACTGAGCAGGGGCGTGAACACTAGCAACCTCACCACTACCACTGCATCAAAGCACCCTAATAGGTGGGCCGAATGCCTGGGTCCACAACCAGTGTCTGCGGGTCACACCACTGCCTCCTCTTCCCCTGTGTTACATACTGGCCAATCCACTGTCCAAAACGCAGGCCCGGATGCCTTCCGCCATGCACCTGGACTTTCGCAAGCACCATCAGCTAGCACATCCACTTCTGTGTCCCAACGCAGCGTACAGATGTCCATACCCTAGGAAAATACCCAGCCACCCACCCACAGACCATAGCACTAAATGCTCACCTTTCCAAATTGCTGGCCCTGGAAAGGTTGCCATTTAGGCTTGTGGACACTGAGGCTTTCCACAGTCTGATGGCGGCAGCTGTCCCACGGTATTCTGTCCACAGTCGCCAATATTTTTCTCGGTGTGCAGTCCCAGCCTTAAACCAACATGTGTCCCTTAACATCACCCGTGCCCTGACCAACGCAGTTATTGGGAAGGTCCACTTAACGACTGACACATGGACAAGTGCTTTTGACCAGGGACGCTACATTTCCCTGACAGCACACTGGGTGAACGTTGTGGAGAGCGAGTCGTACCCTGGGATGGCACAGGTGCTACCGACGCCAAGGATTTCAGGCCCTACTTCCATCAGGGTTTCCGCCACCACCTACGTTAGTGGATGCAACCCCCCATTCTCCTCCTCCTCCTCCACTTCCACCTCTGAATTATCATCTTGCAGCACCAGTCAGACATCAGTCAGTAACTGGAAGCAGTGTAGCACTGCAGTGGGGAAGCGCGCAACAGGCTGTGCTTAAACTGATCTGCTTAAGTGACAAACAGCACACCGCCGCAGAGCTGTGGCAGGGGATAAGGGACCAGACTGTGCTGTGGCTCTCGCCACTCAATCTAAAACAAGGCATGGCTGTGTCTGATAATGGCCATAGCTTGGTGGCGGCTTTGGAGCTCGGCAAGCTCACACACATACTATGCCTAGCCCACGTGTTCAACCTAGTGGTTCAGCGGTTTCTCAAAACCTACCCCAATTTGCCTGAGGTACTGGTGAAAGTGCGCCGCGTGTTCTCCAATTTCCGCAAGTCATCGACAGCTTCCGCTGGTCTGGCAACGCTGCAGCAGCGCTTGCAATTGCCAGCTCACCGACTGTTGTGCAACGTGAGCACGCGCTGGAACTCCACGTTCCACATGGAGAAATTACTCCAAAAATTTCAAGCTGATAACGCTGGCTGCAGAATACGTAGTTCCTTGCCAACCGAGGAGACGAGACGAGGGGAACACACATAAGTTCCAACAGAGGCAGGAAAACACTCTAGAAGGCCTGGGACAGTTCTATGACACCCCGCCAGCACCCTCAACCTGATGCGCACAAGGAGGGAAAATTTTTGGAAGATGGTGAAGTACATAGCTGACTGTGTCAGTGTCCTCACTTATCCCTGTGTGCCTTACAACTATTGGGTGTCCAAGCTGGATACGTGGCACGAACTGGCGCTCTACGCCTTGGAGGTGCTGGCCTGCCCTGCCACCAGTGTTTTGTCAGAGCGTGTATTTAGTGCTGCTGGGGGCATAATAACTAATAAGCGCATCCAACTGTCAACTAAAAATGCTGACCGGTTGACTCTTATAAAAATGAACAAGGCCTGGATTGCCCCTGACTTCTCGACTTCACCAGAGGAAAGCGGCTGAACATAAAGGAACTCTAAATGTGTCTTTTATGGTGTATTGAATATACTGTATTCCCATGCACCCTACCCCAAAATATCAGACTCTTACCTACAGTGGAATCCTTCAAAAGAAACCTAAAAACCCACCTACAACCAATGACCCTGCTGCCTCTATACCGCCATGACCTGCTTCACCCTCACCTACTGTGTCCTTCTCCCATACCATGTAGATTGTAAGCCCTCAAGGGCAGGGCTCTCTCTCCTGTACTAGTTTGTAACTCGTCTTGTTCATGCTTAGTGCAATTGTCTGTATTATGTATGTATACCCCTTTTCATATGTACAGCGCTATGGAATGAATGGCGCTTTAATAATAAATAATAATAATAATGCACCCCTTCCACCACCAAAAAGGTATATGGTTCAATCTCCCTTTTATCGTCCTCCTCCTCCATCATATCAACATGCTTATTAGGCTGCCCTTGCTCCTAATATTTTAGAGGGTCAGCTCAGCAGCGGGCCCTCACCCATAATGTTTTTGAGGGTCACCCGCACGCCCTCGCCCATAATGTTTTTGAGGGTCACCAGCAGGCTCTCAACCATAATGTTTTAGAGGGTCAGCTCAGCAGTAGACCCTCACCCCTAAATTTTAAATGGTCAGCTCGGCAGCAGGCCCTCGCCCACAATATTTTTTAGATGGTCAGCTCGGCAGCAGGCCCTCACCCATAATGTTTTATATGGTCAGCTAGGCAGCAGGCCCTCGCCCACAACATTTTTTAGATGGTCAGTTTGGCAGCAGGCCCTCGGCGATAATGTTTTAGATGGTCAGCTCGGCAGCAGGCCCTCGCCCACAATATTTTTTAGATGGTCAGTTCGGCAGCAGACCCTCGCCCACAAAATGTTTTGGATGGCCAGCTCGGCAGCAGGCCCTCGCCCACAACATTTTTTAGATGGTCAGCTATGAGCAGGCCCTTGTCCATAATGTTTTAGATGGTCAGCTCAGCAGCCTGCCCTCGCCCACAACATTTTTTAGATGGTCAGCTCAGCAGCAGGCCCTCGCCCATAATGTTTTAGATGGGCAGCTCGGCAGCAGGCCCTTACCCACAACAATTTTTAGATGGTCAGCTCGGCAACAGACCCTCACCCCTAATGTTTTAGATGGTCATATCAGCAGCAGGCCCTCGCCCCTAATGTTTTAGAGGGTCACCAGCAGGCCCTTGCTCTTAATGTTTTTGACGGTCACCAGCAGGCCAGCAATCATAATTTTTCAAGTGTGTGTATGATGCCCTCCTTTATGTGTAATAAACGGTGTATTGGAGTGTAAGTTCCTTGTCATTTTTGGCAGCCCTTTCACTTAGTGCATAGGCTTTATGAGTGTAGGAGTCCCACTACCTGAACAATTGTACCACAATGTGAATGAGGCCCTCCTTTATGTGATATACAGGTTGTATCGGAGTGCTTCTTCCTTGTAATTTTTGGCAGCACTTGCACTTTATATACAAGTAAATATACAGAAAAGAATGCTTCCTAACAGTTTTTCCTCTAAAATCGATTTTATCTTTGGTTTGGTGCGTATTATTGTCAGTCTGTAAAAGTGGCGTACTACTCGGACAACATCGTTCCCAGCAGCGACCTGGGAGTCCAAGATGCATCCAGACATCCTCCCCATGCTGTTCCCAAACCATTTCAGTGGTGTTTCCATCAATTTCTGTCCTTTTACTATGAACAGACAACAGACAACCTCCCCTCTTCAGAGCAGGGGGTGCCTGGTTTAATGCTCGGGTTCTCCCATTGACTTCCATTGACTTCTACCGAGCACACGAGCATCCCAAGGTGTTCTACTCGAGCACCCAGGCACCCGAGCACTTTGGTGCTCGACCAAGACAAATGTCCTGTCTATTTTGCCTAGGGTCCATGTGGCTGCTGTAAAGCTAATTTCTGAATACTGTTAATAGTCGCTTAGGCAAGATGGTTGCCTCCATAGTCATGTACAGAAAATAAAAAAATATATGCAATCAGTAAATAAAAACAGATTAGATAAAGGGAATATTTAAGTTTTGGCCTTCATGACATGATGATTTATTTATTTATTTATTTTGTTCTTTTTCATCCTCACCTTCTAAAAGCCATATTCTTTTTTTTATTTTTCGACCATTTTAGGCTATATATAACTTATCGATTAACTTTTATTAACTGTTTCAGGGGGAAAGGAAAACAATAGCAATTCCTCCATTGTTTATTTGCATTATAAATGTTATGCCATTCACAATGCAGAATAAATTATGTGTTACCCTTATTCTATGGGACAGTAAGGTTACAGCAATACCAAATATGTCTAGGTTTTTTGAAGTTTTACTACTTTTGCACAGCAAAAGCTCATTTCATAAAATAAAAATTAGTTTTATGTTGGCGCATTCCAATAACCATAACTTTTTTACTTTTCTATTGATTTAGCTGTATATGGACTTTTTTTTTAAACAAGTAATATTTTTAACTGAATCATTTTTGGTGCATATAAATAATTGTTTATCATTTACTTATTTATTCTTTATATTTTTGAGGGGGTAATGGAAAAAATAAAAATGGCGCCACTGTTTTATTGCCTTTTGCTATAGCTTTCGTCGTATGATTTAAATAACGTTATCATTCTGTAAGTCCCTATAATTCCCAAAATATATTATATCTATTTTTAAAGACTTTTGCAAATTAAAACCATTTTTATGAATTTGTGAACACAAAATATATTTAATTAAACCTTATAAAATGTTTTTTAAAGCCCACTTGGGGACTTCACAATGTGATCATTTGATCGCTTTTATAATGCTTTGCCATCCTCAGTGTACTACACCATAATTACCTGTCTTTGGCACAGCCTAGAGGGTATACACCTATTGAATGCCTTCCATTGCATTCACAGGGGACAAAGGGATCCCTGTATCTCTGTCAAACCATTTAGATCCTATTGACCACATCATCTAAAGGGTTAAACGGGTGGGATCGGATGCAACTTGCAGTGGGTGTCCGACTGTATTACAGCTGGCACCTACTGAGGATCGGATAGGCACAGGTTCTGTACCCACTTCATTCAATGGACATCAGTGTAGGCATTCTGAATGGAAAAGGATCCGCTCAGAATGCATCAGTTTGCCTCCAATCAGTCACTATTCCGCTCTGGAGGCGGACACCAAAACACTGCCTGCAGCATTTTGGTGTCCGTCTGACGAAACTGAGCCAAACGGATCCGTCCTGGCACACAATGTAGTCAATAAGGAAGGATCCGTTTTCTTTGACACAATAGAAAACGGACCCGTCTCCCATTGACTTTCAATAGAGTTCATGATGTATTCATTTTGGCTATGTTACCGATTATACAAACGGATCCGTTCATGATGGATGCATGCGGTTGTATTATTGTAATGGATCCGTTTTTGCAGATCCATGACTGATCCGCCCAAAACGCGAGTGTGAAAGTAGCCTAAGCATACTTGCGTTAAATGGCTTGTCACATCTCAGACAATGGGGGCATATCGCTAGCATATGCCCCCATTGTCTTATAGGTGCAGGTCCCAGCGCTGGGACCCGTGCCTATGTCGAGAACAGAGCGGGGAAGGTGGTTGCCGGAGGACCCCGGATTTCCCTGGGTCTGACCACCATCAAGCGTTCTCCCCATGTATCTCCTAAACGGAGCCCCAAAAGTGGTGGAGGGCGAACTGTGCGTGCGCAGCCACCCTCCATTCATTTCTATTGGACCGCTGAAAATAGTCGAGCGCTGGCTCGGCTAGTTCCATAAGCCCATAAAAGTGAATGGGAGCGCGGGCCGCGCAAGTGAGGTGCACTCCCATTCACTTCTATGGGGAGAGCACTTGGTGATGGCCGGACCAGAGTCCTCCAGATACCACTTTACGGGGCTCCGTTCCTGATATAGCTGCGGGTCCCAGCGGTGGGACCCGCACCTATGAGACAATGGGGACATATTCTAGCCATATGTCCCCATTGTCTGAGATGAACATACAGCTACTGAAATGAACATACAGCTACGCCTATATGTGGAGGTAGTTAACAAGTAGGAACCTGTCAAACAAATAATATGACAAATAATCCTATCAATCTATTTTCTATCTCCTTCTCATATGGTGTGGAGCAGGGGAGTCACAGCTAGGAATGACAAATTTGAAAATAGGTAAATCAATGGTACTTTTCTGCTACAGTATTGTGGCATTCGTCTCCACAGTGCCTCCTTCCCTTGAGGTACACAACCAGATTGCCCGGCTTCTGAGACCAGGTCCTAACTTAGTATACACCCAATTAGCTTTTGGCAGTAGGGGTTTTACCTTACATTGAATTCCTGCTATGAGGTCCATGTGAGGAACAAAGTGTGCTGATGACCAAGTGTCTATGGCCCAAACACAATGTCGCCTTCCATCAGTCATGGCGTCCCCAGTGCCTTGTTGAGTGGGTATGACCAAATGCAATGGTGATCAACCATGCTGAACAATGAAAAGAACAAGACCAACTATGACAGTATAACACACTCAAGTAGCTCCCCTCAGCACGTATGAATATGGGAAAACATGCCAACAGAGCGCACTGTGCTACAGATCCTGGGATGCACATAATCAGCAACTTTCCAGGAGGTGATCCTTCCACTCTCTCTCATGGTGGCATAGACCCTAAAGTGTCTTTTTTACTTTTGGAGATCATTTGACATATATCTGGCTATTTTACTGACAGTTTACATTGGTGCTAGAAAGTTTGTGAACCCTTCAGAATTTTTATTTTTATATTTTTGCATAATTGTGACCTTAAACTACATCATATTTTCTAAAAGTAGATAAAAATATCCCAATCAAACAAACGAGTCACAAATATTAGACTTGGTCATTTATTTATTGAGGAAAATGATCCAATATCACATGTCTGGGAGTGGCCAAAGTATGTGAACCTTTAGGATTAGCATATGATTTGAAGTTGAAATGAGTCTATAGTGACCAGATCGGGTGCCGACCATCCATTCCCTCCGGGTTTCTAGAGAAACCCAGGCCAACAATGTTTTCCTGATATCCATTACTGCTTATCTTCCCTTAGTAACATAGTAACATATGGGGTTATTTATTCTTGTTTTTACGCCACTTTTTGGTGTATTTTTGTTGCAGATTTTGTCACAAAGTGGTTTATAGCAATGGTCTTATACTATGCCAGCAAGGGAGCTGGTTTAAAGCATGTTGCATGGCCAGCTGCACCAAGCACCAAAGTTATGTAGAGGCCTGCTCCTCCACAAAACTTTGACCCATCCGCCACCAGCGGGGAATTAAGACTGGCATGTAAATCACTAAAGCCAGTAGTGGAACCTACAGAGAAAAGGTATATTAGATATTTCTGTGCCTCTTCTATGTTTTGGACCCATTCCTGATTTTGGCTTACAAATACTGATGCAAAAATACTGACCAAATACTGACCGTGTGAAACCTTAAAGGGGTATTCCCATCTGAAACAATTAGGGCATATCGCTGGGACCCACACCTATATCAAGTATGGAGAGGAGAATATGGTTGCCGGAGGACCCCGGGTTTCCTCGGGTCTGGCCACCACCAAGTTTTTTCCCCATAGAAGTGAAAGTAAGGGCACAGCGCTTGCGCGGCCACCGCTCCCATTCATTTCTATGAGTCCAATGGCAATGAATGGAAGGCAACTGCGCATGCTCAGTGCACCCTCCACCACTTTGAGGGCTCAGTTCTCCGTGTGGGTGTGGGACCCAGAGGTGGGACCCGCACCTATCAGACAATAGGGGCATATCCTAGCGATATGCCCCCATTGTCTGAGATGAGAATACCTCTTTAAGCTTGAAAAATACGTATGGTATAATGCATCCTGTAGGTCTTTTCATTCTCTTGAGAGCAATTTAATTTGCACCATATTCATCTTTGCAAACTAATAAGTCCCCTTAAGAATTTTGTTACACAGAAAAAGTAGAAGTTAATATTTGTTGCTGTAGGGTTCTATAAAACTCCTCCAAGTAGCTATCAGGGCCTGGAGACTTGCCTATGGGAAGTTGGGCTATAGTTCTCTGCAACTCCTCCACAGTGACTGTGGCGGTAATGACCTTCAGCTGTTCCTCTTCCAGTTTGGGCAATGTCACTCCCTCTAAAAAAAAGTCTTCCTTACTTCTCTGTTCCTACCTGACTTCCTATACAGTGAGGCATGAAAGTTCCATGTTATTGACCTCCTTAAGATTTTAGGTTAAATTCCCCATAGGATCTCTGAGCTTCTGGATGATATGTAGAGGTATGGTTAAGAGCTTAGGGGGGGTACGGTTTCTCATTAAACACTTAAGGACCAGGCCATTTTTTACAAATCTGACCAGTGTCACTTTATGTGGTGATAACTTTAAAACACTTTGACTTATCCAGGCCATTCTGAGATTGTTTTTCCGTCACATATTGTACTTCATGACACTGGTAAAATGAAGTAAAAAAAAAAATCATTTTTATTTATAAAAAAATACAAAATTTACCAATTTTTTTTAAAAATTAGCAAATTTCCAAGTTTCAATTTCTCTACTTCTATAATACTTTACATTCCCCATATGTCTACTTAATGTTTGGATCATTTTGGTAATTACATTTTATTTTTTGGGGACGTTACAAGGCTTAGAAGTTTAAAAGCAAATCTTGAAATTTATCTGAAATTTTCAAAAACCCCATTTTTAGGGACCAGTTCAGGTCAGAAGTCACTTTGTGAGACTTACATAAAAGAAACCACCCCAAAATGACCCCATTCTAGAAACTACACCCCTCAAGGTATTCAAAACTGATTTTACAAACGTCGTTAACCCTTTAGGTGTTCCACAACATTTAATGGAAAATTTAGATACAAAAATTTCACTTTTTTGGCAGATTTTCCATTTTAATATTTTTTTCCAGCTACAAAGCAAGGGTTAACAGCCAAACAAAACTCTATATTTATGGCCCTGATTCTGTAGTTTACAGAAACACCCCATATGTGGTCGTAAACTGCTGTACGGGCACACAGCAGGGCGCAGAAGGAAAGGAATGCCATACGGTTTTTGCAAGGCAGATTTTGCTGGACTGTTTTTTTGACACCATGTCCCATTTGAAGCCCCCCGATGCACCCCTAGAGTAGAAACTCCAAAAAAGTTTGTTAACCCTTTAGGTGTTAAACAAGAATTAATGGAAAATAGAGATACTATTTCAAAATTTCACTTTTTTGGCAGATTTTCCATTTTAATCATTTAGAATAAAGTAGAAACTCCCATAAAATTACCCCATTTTAGAAACTACGGGATAAGGTGGCAGTTTTGTTGTTACTAGTTTAGGGTACATATGATTTTTGGTTGATCTACTGTATATTACACTTTTTGTGAGGTAAGGTAACAAGAAATAGCTGTTTGGCACCATTTTTATTTATTGTTATTTACAACATTCATCTGACAGGTTAGATCATGTGGTATTTTTATAGACCAGGTTGTCACGGACACGGCGATACCTAATATGTATACAATTTTTTTATTTATGTAAGTTTTACACAATGATTTCATTTTTGAAGCAAAAAAAAAACATGTTTTAGTGTCTTCATAGTCTGAGAGCCATTGTTTTTTAAGTTTTTGGGCGATTATCTTGAGTAGGGTACGATTTTTGCGGGATGAGATGACAGTTTGATTGGCAATATTTTGGGGTGTGTATGACTTTTTGATCACTTGCTATTACACTTTTTGTGATCTAAGGTGACACAAAATGGCTTTTTTTACACCGTTTTTTTATTTTTTTTACGGTGTTCACCTGAGTGGTTAGGTCATGTGATATTTTTATAGAGCAAATTATTACGGACGTGGTGATACCTAATATGTATACTTTTTATTTATTTATGTAAGTTTTACACAATGATTTCATTTTTGAAACAAAAAAAATGATGTTTTAGTGTCTCCATAGTCTTAGGCTGGGTCCACACCTGAGCGTATTCGATAAGCGCTTTTTACAGGCGTTTTTATCGGGCGTTTTTGAGGCGTATTTTGGGGCGTTTTTGTATTTTGGAAACGCGCGTAGTACGCGCGTTTGTGTGATTAATCCAATGAAAAACTGCCACAATACGCGCGACAATACGCCCCAAAGAAGCTCCTGTACTTCTTGGGGCGTAGGGCGTTTTACAGCGCGTTTGTACACGCTGTAAAATGCTCAGGTGAGAACCATGCCCATAGGGAGCCATTGGTTTTTGCCTGTTGAGCGTTTTATAGCGCGTAGGAACGCGCTGTAAAACGCTCAGGTGTGAACCCAGCCTTAGAGCCATAGTTTTTTCAGTTTTTGGGCGATTAGCTTCGGTAGGGTCTCATTTTTTTGCAGGATGAGATTACGGTTTGATTGGCACTATTTTGGGGTGCATATGACTTTTTGATCGCTTGCTATTACACTTTTTGTGATGTAAGGTAACAAAAAAATGGCTTTTTTTACACCATTTTTTTTTTTACAGTGTTCACCTGAGGGGTTCGTTCATGTTTTATTTATGTAAGTTTTACACAATGATTTCATTTTTGAAACCCAAAAGATCATGTTTTAGTGTTTCCATAGTCTGAGAGCCATAGTTTTTTCAGTTTTTGGGCGATTAGCTTAGGTAGGGTCTCATTTTTTTGCAGGATGAGATTACGGTTTGATTGGCACTATTTTGAGGTGCGTATGACTTTTTGATCGCTTGGTATTACACTTTTTGTGATGTAAGGTGACAAAAAATGGCATTTTTTTACACTTTTTAAATTTTTTTCACGGTATTCACCTGAAGTGAGGTGATGTGATATTTTTTTAGAGCAGGTTATTACGGACGTGGCGATACCTAATATGTATACTTTTTTTTATTTATGTAAGTTTTACACAATAACAGCTTTTTTAAAACAAAAAAAAAAGATGTTTTAGTGTCTCCATATTCTGAGCCATAGTTTTTTTTATTTTTTGGGCAATTGTCTTAGGGAGAAGCTCATTTTTTGTGGGATGAGGTGACGGTTAGATTGGTACTATTTTGGTGGGCATATGCCTTTTTGATCGCTTGCTGTTGTACTTTTTGTGATGTAAGGTGACAAAAAAATTGTTTATTTAGCATAGTTTTTATTTTTTAGTTTTTACAGTGTTCATCTGAGGGGTTAGGTCATGTGATATGTTTATAGAGCCGGTCGATATGGACCCGGTGATACCTAATATGTCTACTTTATTTTTCCCTCTAATTTTTACCAATTTTTTTTAACTTTATTTGGGGAAAGTGACTTTTTTGTTTATTTTTAAAAAGAAACTAAAGGGGCAGTAGACTTAAATAGAAACTTCGCTTTTAATAAATAGGAGATAAAAAGGCCCCTACTACACAAACAACGAATAAGACGTGGCCTCTTGGTAGGTTGGGCAACAACGACACAACATACAAACAATATCACTAGGGAAAAGGTCAAGAAAAGGGTAATAGGTCGATATAGGGGCGGGGGCTGTAGTGTGTACTACCCACTGGCCCTAGTACCTCCCTACTTGTCCTGTAACACCCTATGAGGTATCCAAAGGACGGGGTCCAAAAAGCCCCTCAAGGGGTGGCCCAGACTGGAACTCTGATCCTAGAAAATAGCCCTGGTAAGGCCCTGGTCAAAGTGATTGACAAAGGAAAAGAGTACACACTTTGGAACAAAATAAAAAATTAACACAAAAAAAATGGGTATAACACCACCCAGACGTAGAATAAGGATCAGGGTGGGGGCATACTCAAGTGTCCCGACGCGTTTCTTCGGTTAGAGCCCCAGGATTCTTCAGGGGACACGGGGCTAGGTGTTCGCTGTAAATCAATCTCTGACTAAGCCTATGAATAATAAAAATGCATGTATAGTAATACATCACAGAGAAGTAGTCAAAGGAAAAGAAACCTCCCCATCAATCACCCAGTATAGGGTCATGGAAAGGTATTAACTTACTCATTTGTGGCTGCGGTCAGAGGTGGCTGTAGGCACACTGTACGGCAGGACCCAGTTTGGTGGTGTCTGCTAGGTTGATGACCGACAGCTACTGGGGCGAAGTCCGCCACATTATAAAGGTAGGGGGCCAGGTGAGGCGCATTTTTCGGAGTCAGTGGACTTCCGGCTGTGCGCCTATTGATGACGCTCCTGCAGGGCTTCAGAGGCCGCAGTCACGTGAGCGGAGTATCCGGAAGTCACGTGACCGCGCCTGCGCCTCAAATCCCTGTCCCATGCGTTCCATGGGGCTAAGGGTGGAACGCACGGCCGGCGCCTTGCCCCAACGTCATCCGGCCGTGCCTTATGAGACGCAAATGCATCACACACACGGTCAGTACTAGTCAGTATCGGGACAAACGATGGCATAATGATCGCTCCTCTCCATGCTTTGGAGGAGATTGCTGCATGTAATAGCAATGGTCTCCTCCACTAGCGAGTACGCGATTGCCGGGAAGGAATGCTTCTCTCCCGGCAATCACCTGCAGAATCGGCTGGTGTACTAGAGCCTTTAGTACTGCTCTGCTCCTGCATGATTACTAATGACGTAAAAGTATTGCATTGTGCAGGAACTACATGTGGTTGATGATTTAAGTGTATGTATGTCATTGGTTGTTAATGGTCAAAAAGGCATTTATAGCAACTGGGGTTTAGAGTAGAGAATGTGAGGAATATCTACTTATGTTCTACTTCAACTACACCAACCAACTGATTGTAATAGGGGTTTATATGATATTGACAGCAATTCAAGTAAAAATAATGTTATTATAATTTTTCTATTACAAGATAAAAAATATACAAAAAAATCTATTGGATTAACTTTTTTAGTTTATTTTACTGTTCATATATGGTAAAAGAAATCCTTTAAAGCATATTATTTTTCCATTGCTCATTCCATGTTAAGCCTTATTTCAGACCTGGCTAATAAAGTAATTTGATGTAATGTAATTAAACACAAGGCCCACAGTCTTGTCATAGTGAAAAGATAAAAACCCAATGAAAAAGAGCAGATCCTGTCCAGCAAGCCTGGTCCAATACTGAAGTGTAAAGTCTATGTCCAAGTGTGAAGTCAGATCCAAGAATGCAGCTGGAAGGAGAAGACATCAGGGGAACTTAATGAATTCTAGCGCATTTATTTACATTGGACCTATCAAATTCAATGAGATTAAGAGTAATTATTAATTCCTGAAAAAAAAAGAAAAATCTTTCCATTAGATGTCATAGCTGACAAAAAAACTGCTATGTCCAATGAAGTAATGGGAACGTGTGGAAGATGTACGGCTTACTGCACAAATGGATGATTTCACAGGAATTTAGTGAACACAGCAAGACAAATGTACCAAACCAATTTTTTTAATTTCTCCAACGCAGGGGCAGAAATACTATTGGTGCAACCTGTGTAGCCGTGCAACTGCACAAAAAACTAATTCTGATTCTAGATTAGATAAAGGATTGACTAGAGAGTCGTAGTAAAGGACAAGGAACACCATGATGAGTCCTTCTCATTAGCGGTCCAGCATACAAGGGCCACACAAGGGCCTTCTACTGTCTATGTCTGCCCCTGTTCCACTACATGTAAAATAAAATTTAAAGTAAGCATGGTGGCTCAGTGGTTAGCACTGGTGCCTTGCAGCGCTGGGGTCCTAGGTTTGAATCTGACCAAGGACAACATCTGCATGAAGTTTGTATGTTCTCCCTGTGTTTGGGTGGGTTTCCTCCTACACTCCAAAGGCATACTGATAGGGACCTTATGTTGTCAGCCCCATTGGGGACACTGTAATGCTAATGTCTGTAAAGCGCTGCGGAATATAGTAGCACTATATAAGTGCATAAAATAAACAACTAATAAAGTAACTGAAGATTCTTCATTCAAAATAATTCAATGACTGCAATAGCAACAAATGTCAGAGTGACACATATAAATGTTTATTTTATGCACTTATATAGTGCTACTATATTCTGCAGCGCTTTACAGAATTTAGCATCCAACTGTCCCCAATGGGGCTCTCAATCTAAGGTCCCTATCAGTATGTCTTTGGAGTGTGGGAGGAAACCAGAGTACCCAGAGGAAACCCACAAACTCATGCAGATATTGACCTTGGTCAGATTCCAACCTAGGACCCCAGCGCTGCAAGGCACCAGTGCTAACCACTGAGCCACCGTGCTGCCCGCTTAAATATGGTTAAATGTATGGTGGAAGTTCTTAATAAAAAGCATGCTTAATAACACACTGTGCTGTCACATTTGTTATGTTTTTTAATATTAAAAATCGTTCCAAAAACTCCAGTCCATGGGGTCAGGGAACACGGTATGTGCTGGAGAAAGGCCGAAGTCCAGGAAGGAATGAACAAGTTTGCTCAGGCGGTATGTCACGGTTTGCGGCACCTGAAAAAACGACTCCATCATGTTCATGAGACTAAACTAGCTGTTTCTGCTGCTGCGGTTTATACTACTTGTGGTTGCATATTGTAGAGAGCGTGAGGTGAGTAAGGCCTCCTGCACATGACCGTATTTTTTTGCGGTCCGCAAAAACGGGTTCCGTTTTGCCGTGATCCGTGACCGTTTTTTCGTCCGTGGGTCTTCCTTGATTTTTGGAGGATCCACGAACATGAAAAAAAAGTCGTTTTGGTGTCCGCCTGGCCGTGCGGAGCCAAACCGATCCGTCCTGAATTACAATGCAAGTCAATAGGGACGGATCCATTTGACGTTGACACAATATGGTGCAATTTCAAACGGATCCGTCCCCATTGACTTTCAATGTAAAGTCAGGAGTTAATATACCATAGGATCGGAGTTTTCTCCAATCCAATGGTATATTTTAACTTGAAGCGTCCCCATCACCATGGGAACGCCTCTATGTTAGAATATACCGTCGGATTTGAGTTACATCGTGAAACTCAAATCCGACAGTATATTCTAACACAGAGGCGTTCCCATGGTGATGGGGACGCTTCAGGTTAGAATATACTAAAATAACTGTGTACATGACTGCCCCCTGCTGCCTGGCAGCAGGGGGCAGCCCCCCCCCTGTAGTTAACACATTGGTGGCCAGTGCGGCCGGCCCCCCCTCCCTCCCCTGTAGTTAACTCATTGGTGGCCAGTGGGCCCCCCTCCCTCCCCTGTAGTTAACTCATTGGTGGCCAGTGCGGCCGGCCCCCCTCCCTCCCCTGTAGTTAACTCATTGGTGGCCAGTGGGCCCCCCTCCCTCCCCTGTAGTTAACTCGTTGGTGGCCAGTGGGCCTTCTCCCCTCCCTCCCCCTCCTAATTAAAATCTCCCCCCTATCATCGGTGGCAGCGGAGTGTACCGATCGGAGTCCCAGTTTAATCGCTGGGGCTCCGATCGGTAACCATGGCAACCAGGACGCTACTGCAGTCCCGGTTGCCATGATTACTTAGCAATTTGTAGAACCATTATACTTACCTGTGAGCTGCGATGTCTGCGTTCGGCCGGGAGCTCCTCCTACTGGTAAGTGACAGGTCATGCTAAGTACAGGTTGCTAAGTAACCATGGCAACCGGGACTGCAGTTGCGTCCTGGTTGCCATGGTTACCGATCGGAGCCCCAGCGATTAAACTGGGACTCCGATCGGTACACTCCGCTGCCACCAATGATAGGGGGGAGATTTTAATTAGGAGGGGGAGGGAGGGGAGAAGGCCCACTGGCCACCAACGAGTTAACTACAGGGGAGGGAGGGGGGGCCCACTGGCCACCAATGAGTTAACTACAGGGAAGGGGGGCCCACTGGCCACCAATGAGTTAACTACAGGGGAGGGAGGGGGGGGGGGGCGGCCGCACTGGCCACCAATGTGTTAACTACAGGGGGGGGGGCTGCCCCCTGCTGCCTGGCAGCACCTGCCAGGCAGCAGGGGGCAGTCATGTACACAGTTCTTTTAGTATAGTCTAACCTGAAGCGTCCCCATCACCATGGGAACGCCTCTGTGTTAGAATATACTGTCGGTTCTGAGTTTTCACGAAAAAGCTTTTATGCACACGGATCTTCGGATCCGTCTGTATAAAAACTAACCTACGGCCACGGATCACGGATACGGATGCCAATCTTGTGTGCATCTGTGTTCTTTCACGGACCCATTGACTTGAATGGGTCCGTGAACCGTTGGCCGTGAAAAAAATAGGACAGGTCATATTTTTTTCAAGGCCAGGAAACACGGATCACGGATGCGGCTGCAAAACGGTGCATTTTCCGTTTTTTCCACGGACCCATTGAAAGTCAATGGGTCCGCGAAAAAAAACGGAAAACGGCACAACGGCCACGGGTGCACACAACGGTCGTGTGCAGGAGGCCTAACTCGGCGTGGGGTGGAGAGGAACTTTCTGGTCAGACATGTGGGCGGCAGGCATCTGCTTGCTGAAAGGTGCTCCAAGCTGTGAACACAGTGTATCCTGGTAATACAGCAAGTTGGCCTCCCTTTCAGCAACAGGAAAACATTCTCCCATTTTGCTTTGATAGAGAGAGTTTAAAATCATGATTATCTAGTAATCAGATTGCTGGATGCTTCAGACACACCTGCCAGTACATATACAAGCAAGCATACAGCTTGCTATGCTCGCCAACGTGCCCGATGACCCATTTCTTTCTGACTCCATCCCCCACTGTGATAATCATGGCCAGTGTTATCATCAGTAGCAGCAGCCTAATGCTCCTCCACCACCGACTCCTTCTCCTCCAATGGTAGCTCCTCCTCCTCTGCTTCCTCCGCCATTTTATGAGGCCTATGAAAAGTCATGGGATTCAGATTATTAAACAATACTAGCAAAATTTCAAGTGTTTTTCCTGTAATTTAAATACATAGGTGCATTTAATTGTCCTGAATACCTCCCCTTCAACAAACACAATGCACACTGGTATTAACAATTTACAATGGTAATAATGCAATTTTTGCACTGAAATGTGTTTGAACTACACACTCTAAGGCTCCATTCACACGTCCGAAATTTTCTTCCGCATCTGTTCCGCAATTTTGCGGAATAGGTGCGGATCCATTCATTTCAATGGGGGAGTAATTGCTGTCCGCATAATCACTTCCGTGATGCGGTTCCGCAAAAAAAATGAAGCATGTCCTACTTTTGGCCGCAAATGGCAGTCCGCGGCCCCATTGTACTCAATGTGTCCGCAAAAAAAACGGATGATATGCGGAAAGACACCAAATGTCATCCGCATGTCTTCCGCATATCATCTGTGATTCACACATCCGCAATTGAAGATTCACAGGTTCTTCCTTCCTTTTTTATTTCTGCGGAAACACGGAAAAACGGAAACACGGAAACACGGAAACACGGAACGGATGTGGATGCACTTTCGTAAAAAAACTGAAGGTTTTTACGGAAACACGGATCCGCAAAAAAATGGACCGTAAGGAAAATTGCGGTCGTGTGAATGGAGCCTAAAGCAGTAACAGCAGCCCTTCACTAAAAGACATGTTTGACAATGCAATGTTTTGGCTGTTATGCCAGAAGTCTTTTTAACTAGATGCTATGATGCATATATTTGCGTTACTGTTGTGAAATGCATTTGCTGCTGTACATTACCCAGCAATGTACGTACTGAGATGTCCAATTACAAATAGTAAATAGAAGCTGGTTTATAAAAGGGCAATTCATCAGTGCTTGCAAGAATGTAATGAAACTTTTTTCCCCAAAAATAATTTTTTCATGTTTTTGCAGGAATTTTTTTATGTAGAACTAGATGCCTGAAACTGAACCAATAAATAACTCCCTCTACATGATTACACCCCTTATTATACCCCAAATTCCAAAATATAGCTTATATTCTCTCCCTATAATCTTATTATACTGTCCTTAGCTCAGTATATCAGTCTGCAGAGGCAGAGCCACAGAGGCAGAGCCACAGCTTCTTGCCAGGTCAGAAGTACAAATCACAAAGACGTTCTGCTCATTCTGCACAGGCAACTCTCTGCCTGCTACCCACTGGCAGATCCAGGCAGTACATCAGCCTCTGAGCCTCCACAGTGCCATGTGACCATCCTTCTTCTTCCTCCTTTGTGATTTTGCCCACCAAAAGGTATAGTAAAATGGTGCTGTATGCAGTTTTATGCAATTCATCTGAAACAAATAAGAAAAGCTTTCAGACAAACTTTTATGAAATTCAAAACTAGAGATAAGCAAAGTATTGAAAAATTAAATTTGGCTGCTTAGTGCAAATAAAAATTACTTCATCATGAAGCGCATTTCTTTGTAAGTAGTGGGTGCAATGACAGGGAGCGATGATTGCACTGCCCCCCATCGTTGGACCCCTCAGATGCCACGTTCATGACTGATCGCAGCATCTGACATTGATATTACAGTGTAAAATGTAAAAAAAAATTATTAAACATTAATAAAATCATACTTGCTTCATCTATTTGATCGTGAAGAACCGGCCATTCTTGATTGAAGATCTAGCGCAAAACCTAACACGGCCTGTCGGCCCACGTGGTGTTGTCATGCTTCAGCACGTGCTGGATTTTTCGCTGGATCTTCAATCAAGATGGCGATGGCCGGCTCTTCGTGCTCAAATGGATGAGGTAAGTTCAGGGAAAATCGATTCATTACCACAAAGAAATTTGGCTTTGTGGCAAATAAAATTTCCCCTGAAATTGGTATAAAAGTTCTTTCGAAATTGATTTACTCATCCTTACTTTTGAGTCAATTAGAGCTAGCCCCACGACCTAAGTGAATCTCCAAAGCTTCGGATTCATTTGGCAACAGAATTTCTGGCACATTTTTAACTAATCCGATTCATTTAGAATCAGTTCACTCATCTCTAAGGTTAATATAACAACAATATAAATGTGAAATGCAAATGAATTGTTAAAGGTTATCCAATGCACCTTTTATTTTTACTATTTTTATGTCATTACGCTGATCTTCTACTATATGGGAACAATGCATCACATTAGAAACTCTGCCCACAATATAAACTCATGGAACATATCATAGGCCATGGGATAGAGGAAAAAGAGTAGTTTAACCTCTTCCAACAATTGGTCTGATTAGTGAACTTCTGGAAGCACTTCTCCAGATAACACACATTCTTAAGATGGCTTTTAACAGCTTAGTTAAATAAATTTCAGCATTGCCCTGAAAATGATAGATTTGCATGAGCTACAAAGTATCCCAGAAAGATAGATTGGCCCCACCTCACTGTGACACCTGGAACTTCTCCTTATCTTGAAGGCAACATTATCAGCAGATTGTTCCTGGTTTATTTATTATCTTTCTCTTTGGAGACTTTCCCTGATTAATTGCTCTTTAGTAATTGCTGCTGTTAACTAGAATCACATCTTATTAACCCACAGGGCCTTTTATTGCTGGGACACTAAACATACAAAGAGAGAGCGGCTGGGCATCTTGATCACAAAGCAGTCAACTGTTTATTTGCTTAAGGTCCTCTTGGCTTTTGTTTCTTAAACGCACCAAGAAATCTTTCTCCAAAAAGACTCCCTGTTAAAAAACAGTCTGTTTAGATCTACTTCTCGCAATGGTTGGTATGTAATAAGAAAATCCAAAAAGGCTCCAGGGAGTCTTTTTGGATCTTCTTACATACCAGTATTCCAAATGGCATGAATGATAGACATGATCTCATCTTTGAATATTGATTTATATTTTGTATGACTATATGTGATTGTTGATTAATTTTTCCCTTTAGAAGCTTTTTTTCTTTTCAAGTAGTTTTGTATTTTTATGATGTCACCAGGCACACCCTCGATTCCAATTTGAAGATTGTTCACACATGGAAGCGGAGGAGTGTCTGAGGAGGGTGAAGGGTTTTTTAAATCAGTAAATTTTTCTACACAGTATGGTCATGAATAAGACAGTTTGTCGAAACGCGTAGAACGTAAAGCGCTCTGATCAGCTCATAGAATTTTTAAAAGAATCACAAAAAGGCTGGATTTTATCCTTAGTGCATGTGCTGGATTTTTTTGTTCCTGAAGAAATTGTTTCCCTGATCCGGGGTTCCTTGCACGCCTATGGAGTGGAGCAGGTGAAATATTTTGCGGTTTAATCCCATAAAGTTGTACAGAGCAGGGGCTCATGCTTGCTTACTCTACACCTCCATATTATCATAGATATGCTAATAAGAAATATGTCTCACATGCTAGTGATTAGTGAGGTTCACAGACAATGATGTAACTTCAAGCTCCTGTGGTCAAATGCAAAATATACAATATGCCCCATCAACTTTGAAGTGTAATAGAACTAGTCTTCACATACGGGGCAGAGGGACCTTGTGGGCTTTTAGGCTCTGGTGCAGCTACATATCTCAGTCTGCACCCCCTAAAAGATACAACCCTGGTCTTAGTGGTGGGGGCTCCAGTCGGTCAGTTGATTATGGGGAACCTCTTTAAGCAAGCTTTCCCACAATGGACAGGAATCTACAAGATAGGTGAAAAATCTTTGGTTGATGAGTAGAGATGAGTGAATCAAATTTCAGGATAAATTCGATTCGCCTCAAAGCCGAATTTACTCGTGCTTCGTGTCAGTGAATCGATTTAGCCTGAAATAGTGTAAAAAACTAAAAAATTCAAACTTACCTCCTCCATTTGCTCGCGACGAGCCACCAGCCTCCATGTTGATTAAAGATCTCCGCCGAAATCCCGTGCGTGAGATTTCGCTCCAGATCTTCAAGCCAGATGGCAGTGGCTGGCCCGTCGTGAGCAAATGGAGGCAGTAAGTTTTATTTACTTTTTTTTATTATTAATTTACACAGTTTTTACACTCAGATGAGATCATTGCAACCGCTACTTACAAAAAATGCGCTTCATGACAAAGTAATTGGTCACTAAGCAAATTTTATTGTCAAATTCGGCGAATCAGCCAAATTGAACTTTTCAATTATTCACTCATCTCTATTGAAAACGTTTTCTGTAAGTCTTAAAGACATCAAATGGAGCAATAGTGGACATGCTTGACCACAGCTTTATTCAAACTCCTCTTCAATGTGGTCATGCAGTGAGGTGGAATGGAAAGGATCTTCTGGATTCCTGTTCTGGTGATCCTGGTGTTCTCAGATATCAGACAATTACAGCTAATATATGTCCATTGTTGGAAAACCCTTTTTGAGTATATCCATACAGGATCCGTGACAATATCCAATAAATCTACAATAAAAACTGCATTATGTTTTTGTTTTTTAATCTCATCCACTTCACGGCTACTGTAAAATGCTTTGGAATTTTCACATGGAAACCTGTTGCTGAAAATCTGCCGTATTTCGGTCCTGTGTGCCCATACCCTAAGGCTGAAATCACACACAGAATTTTGCTACTTTTACTTGAAAAAGGATAAGCTGTGATACCAGGAAGCTGTTTTTGGAAATAAAAGACATCTTTTTTTTCTAATCTCAGACCCTGATAAATGGCTATTAGACATCACTGTGATTCTTGAGAGACAAATGTCTCCAGGGTTGAGATGTAGGTGGTGCTTGCATAGCAAGATATCTTCTAGAGCATCAACTACAGTTGCCAAAATTAACACATATAGGGTATTCAGTATCAAAGTTTCCAAAGAAATTGGCTCCACAAACACAATGCAGGCTTAAACAACAAAGCCCAAGGTTCACACTGATAACTTAAATAAAACATGTTTCTTTAGGGACTTTTGGGAAAACCAAGATACGTACAAGTGATCAGAACTCCTGTGATTCCCTACTGTTCGCAGCAAAGCCTAACAACTGTGTCAGCATCCGACTGCAGATAGTCAGGAGTTTTTGTGAGATAAGCATTTTGTATCAACAAGGAGATTTAATTAAATACTGCGACTTGAAATGTCTTCAGCGGAGGCCGATATTAATTTAACTTTTCAGGAACAGACAATAATAATAATAATACAAGTATTTTTAGATTTATTTTTTGAACTTAAAATTTCACAAATGCATAATTTGAGAAGACTAAAAAGAAAGCTGAAATTTGCTGATCGTATCTCAAATTGTAACATAGGATAAAAAAAAATTATGGAATTCTTTTTATTTATCTTTATATCCTTCTTTATGTAGTGCCATCATATTCTTCAGTAAAGATGAAAATTGGACAAACTTGACAATTTTGCAGAATCAACCGTTTAATATGTATGGGGGTGTAGTAACTCTCCACTGGGGCAGATATCTGGGGAGTGTGTTCGATTTCAAAGATGTCTGCCAGTTGCTTATTCCCCTTTTCAAACTGAGAACACATGCATGCTTGATCGAGCATACACGTATGTGAGGGAGTCTGACGAGACAGCAAGTGGCTGAACGAGCAATTACAACATTTACACATTGCTGTTGCTAACCAACCATAGTCCTCTCTGTAATTTACAGAAAATTCCAACCTCCCCGCTGTCCTCTGGATTTCCTTAGATAATCAGATTTTTTAATCCCATTTAGAGCTCTTGCACATGGCTGTATCATGTGCATGAAAGTGCTGTATATCATATGCCAAGTACAGGATCTGATACCGTTAGTGATGAGCGAGCATGCTCGACCGAATACCTGTTCCGCTATGCTCGGCCGAATACCTGTTTGGCTCGAGCATCACTATATAATAATTTGGGTGCTCGAATACAATAGAAGTCAATGGGAGAACCCCAGGCACCCCCTACTCGGAAGAGAAGAGGGTGTCTGGTTCATAAAAAAGAGGTTAGAAATTAATGGAAACTCCATCAAAATGGTTTGGAAACAGCATTAAGAGTATAGCTAGATGCGTCTTAGACTCCTATTATGTAAGACATACAATAGACAACCACACAAAGGCTATATGCCAAAAGCCAGGTATGTGCCCAATCTATCCATGAGATAGATAACAGCCAGCATACCTTACAATGGCAGCCTTGTGCACTATGAGATATTCCAAACCAGCTCTCATCTGACTGAGAACCAGTAAACCTCAAAGTTATTTTGCATCTGTTGGATGGCTTCGTTTTTTAGAATGTTCGTAATATTCTAAAAAATGAATATATAGCAATATAGCGAATATTATGTAATAATTATGTAGTAAGTCAGTGATAATATCTGACACTGGAAAAGCTGGGTAATAACTCAGCGTAGATCACGAGTTATTACGCAGCTTTCCCAGTGTCAGATTTTATCACTGAGTTATTACCTAGCTTTCCCAGTGTCAGATATCATCCTAGTGTACATTGCGAATATTCTAATCGCAAATTTTTATTGCGAATTTTCCATGCAAAAGGCTACACTAATAAGCCTGTCATAAGACTAAGTTTTTACATGACAAAACTGTATAGAAAGGTTATTGAATATTATGTTAGGACAATCAGAAAACTTTGTCGCCCTAATGATATTGATCTAGGTGTGCAGGTCCACCCAAGCAATCCAACAGATGCAAAAGAACTTTAAAGTTCACTGGTTCTCAGTCAGATGAGAGCTGGTTTGGAATGTCTCATAGTGCACAAGGCTGCCATTGTAAGGTATGCTAGCTGTTATCGGTCTCCTGGATAGATTGGGCACATATCTGGCTTTTGGCATATAGCCTTTGTGTGGTTGTATATTGTATGTAGTATATAATAGGAGTCTAAGATGCATCCAGCTATCCTCTTAATACTGCTTCCAAACCATTTTGATGGGGTTTCCATCAATTTCTAACTTCCATCAATTTCTCCCATTGACTTCCATTGTGCTCGGGTGCTCGGTAGAACACACGAGCATACCGATGTGTTCGGCCAGAGCACCCGAGCACACAAGCACACTAGCACTTTGGTGCTCGCTCAACACTAGATACCGTCCTTGACACTAAATATACGGCTCATGCACAGATCTGCTATGTTTATGAACCACCATTATTAGAGGCAGGAATTGAGAATGGTTGGACATTTAAAAGGCTTTCCACTTTGGACAATTTCTGGTTGTTAGAAGAGTGTCCTAAAAATGAGCCAATCACAGGTTGTCCCATTGCTGGTACCCCCAGCAATCAGCTGTAATCAGTGGAGGAACCCAATAGCAAATGCTTAATATCCCTCGGTCACTGCCACTGAAGAAATTAAGCATTACACATTTCCTGATAATGAATCAATGGAATGGACCACATGTAAAATGCACCCATGTGTTGGGTTCTCCAGCGTGAGAGAGTTTGTTTTATTGCCGCTCTCCACTTTGGCTAATAGAAGGTCCTGAATGAAGGATATCCCCCCCCCCCCCCGCCCCGCTAATGCTGAATTCAGTAATAGGGTATATAAAAATGGGTTTTCCAAGTCAGACAACCTACTTCATGCCCCATGATGCTTCTAAGGGCCCAATTATGCTGGCCAAGGATTAGGCCAATTATTCGGAACGAACATCAATCATGCAAGTTTGAAGAGTGATCGCATCTTTCAGTGCTTGTTTATTGGCAGCAAAGCGCCACATGTAAATGGGGTATAAACAATCATAAGAGCGATAATTTGTTTCCCATTCTCAATGTCTTGGGAGAAGCTATTTTTGGTCTATCTAGTGACACATAGTCTTCTCAAGCATTGTCAATTTTGCAAGAGATGGATCAGATCTCATGGAGCAGGACCAACATCAAGGGGCAGGAGGGGGTACTAATTTGGATTTAGGTTACAGTTTGCCTCTCTTGTTTATTATGACTCTTGATTAGTGATGAGTGGCATAGGTAATATTTGAATCAGGAAAAAAAAAGAGCATGCAAAAAATAAAATTATATGGACTCTGCATCAGTTTTTTTAGGCGCTGAAAATACAACCTAGCCTTACTGTTTTGTGCCTGGCCTAGTTCTAATAGATTTTAACAAAATGTATGTTGTAATTTACATTATTCTAGAGTGAAAACAATATCAATGACAATTAAAAAATATAGAAGTTTTATCATTTTTCAAAAACTTACAATAATTGAATGACTGTATTACCCAAAATATAGCAGAATTGAGTTTGTCATTTAACTATATATTTTCTGTCCTAAAGTAACTCTTTGGGTTAAGACTTAATATTAATCTCATATATTTGGATTAACAACATCTATATCAAATTGAATTGATATGGATGAGCAGTGCCATGAATGCACCACAGTGTGAAGATAGTGTATCCGTAGGTTGGAGGTCATGGGAATACATTCACAATGTTGCCTTTATAACAGATGCTAGCAGCCAAACTCACCAGGAGATTGGCTCTTAACACTTAAAGAACACCAAGAATGACTGTGTGAGAACGTAGAAAAGGATCTTGGGAAATTTATTAGGGAAAACATGAAATAATGAAATATCAACTTGGAAACAAATATTTCATTTCTGGGGAATTTATAAAGTAAACATATAAAATACAGTCAATAAGAATGAGATTGATCACCATTAGTATCAATGGAAATTGTCTACGAGAAACATTAGAGGAAAAAAAATAAATGTAGAGCTCGAAACCAAGGTAAAAAGTATAAATAAAGAAAATAAAAACAGAAAATGAGTTTGACAATAGCAATAGCTGCAGGGATTTTGCATGTTCTCTCAAAAATTTCTATTATTATTATAATTTCTCTTTTTTTTGGAAGGGGGGCAGGGGATTCTCCAGTTGCATATTATACCAACAATATAACAAGACATGTATTGGACTCTGAAACTGCAATATGTTTTTTGTGGGATAGAAATTCAATCTTGCTCCTACAGGTGAAAGGAGAAAACGCAGGTGAATACATTCAGATATTTCTTTTTTTATTAAGACTTTCTTAACAAATGCAATTAAATTAAAAATAGTTTTTGTGCTTTTTTTTGTTTGTTTAGCAAGTCATGAATTCTTAAATTGAAAAGTATGTATCCCACTCGGATGTCACTTCCTCTGTAGAGGTCTTTGGGGGGGGGGGGAAACTTGTTTTTTGAAACAGGGGCAAAAAAACTATAGATGTCTATGGTAAAAAATATACATAGTAAATTGATTGGGTTGCACTCATTGTCCAATTTGTAAGGTGCTTCAGTGGAGTGGATATAATCCGGATAGATAATAGTAAGAGAGATACCACAGGGTTATCATGCAAATAAAATTATTTTATTGTGACATATCCTCAAATGAGTACATAGGTAATAACGGAAGAATGCCTATATTGTGACTCCGAGTCTTGACGTTTCGGTCGCTTCGGACCTTGGCCACATAAATCACTAATGAAAAAAAAGGAACATTAATTAATTAGTCGGAGGTAAAGGGTTATGTTCTAGAAAGAGATAATCATATGGCTGATTATAGATGAGGCCAATGTATAAAAAAGAGAGATATTGGAAGATATAGGTCAAAGCCTATATAAATGCGTCAATGACTGTGGAAAGGAGGGCTACGAAGTCTAACCAAAGCTGGGAAAGCAGATATTGCTGGGGTGTATGGTGTGCTAATGATATACAATTATATCAAAGTATATCAAGATAGAAGTCCCGAGAAAATGTAAATAAGATGTATATAGAGTACGTGTCCCCAAAGGGTATGGGCAAGTCAAGGATTAAAAGGATTAGAGAAAATGGAGTCATTTTATTGTAGGGAAGTAGTATGTTGTCATGTAGCACAATAATACAGTTGTGTTCAAAATTATTCAACTCCCAATGCTGTAAAGGGTTTTAGGGAATTTAGTGTACATTTGTAATTGTGTTCAGAATGAAATCTTACAAGGACTTTTTAAAGAACCAAATGCAACTAAAATGACATCAATTGTTTTTGTAATACAGTATTAAATGTTTTTTTTTGTGATTTCTTCATTGACACAATTATTCAACCCCTTAAAGACTACCACTCTTAAGAACAGAGGTTCATTCAAGTGTTTTCGATCAGGTATTTAAAACACCTGTGGATGCCAAGGAGCAGCAATCAAGCATAATAAGAACCAAGTAGGCAGATTTAAAAGGACTGTGATACTCGGCTCCTTCTAGACATTTACTGGTGTGTTTACAAACATGGTGAAGTCAAGAGAATGGTCCAGGAAGACAAGAGAAGAGGTGATTTCTCTTCACAGGAAGTGCAATGGCTATAAGAAGATTGCAAAGATGTTAAACATACCAAGAGACACCATAGGAAGCATCATTAGCAAATTCAAGGCAAAGGGCACTGTTAAAAACGCTACCTGGTCGTGGCAGAAAGAAGATGCTGACTTCGACTGCTGTGCGCTACCTGAAGCGCAAAGTGGAGAAAAGTCCCCGTGTGACTGCTGAGGAACTGAAAAAAGATTTGTCAGATGTGGGTACTGAAGTTTCAGCTCAGACAATAAGGCGCACACTGCATAATGAAGGCCTCCATGCCAGAACTCCCAGGCGCACCCCCTTGCTGTCTCCAAAGAATAAGAAGAGTCGACTGCAGTATGCCAAAAGTCATGTGGACAAACCACAAAAGTTTTGGGATAGTGTTCTGTGGACTGATGAAACAAAATTAGAACTGTTTGGGCCCATGGATCAACGCTATGTTTGGAGGAGGAAGAACAAGGCCTATGAAGAAAAGAACACCTTGCCTACTGTGAAGCATGGCGGGGGGTCAATCATGCTTTGGGGCTGTTTTGCTTCTACAGGTACAGGGAAGCTTCATGTGCAAGGTACCATGAATTCTCTTCAGTACCAGGAGATATTGGATTAAAATGTGATGCAGTCCGTCACAAACCTGAGGCTTGGGAGACGTTGGACCTTTCAACAGGACAATGATCCCAAGCATACCTCCATGTCCACTAGAGCATGGTTGCAGAATAAAGGCTGGAACATTTTGAAGTGGCCATCGCAGTCACCAGACTTAAATCCGATTGAGAACCTCTGGTGGGACTTAAAGAAAGCAGTTGCAGCGCGCAAGCCTAAGAATGTGACTGAACTGGAGGCTTTTGCCCATGAAGAATGGGCGAAGATACCTGTAGATCGCTGCAAGACACTTGTGTCAAGCTATGCTTCACGTTTAAAAGCTGTTATAACTGGAAAAGGATGTTGTACTAAGTACTAAGATTGAATGTCACTTGGTGGTTGAATAAAACTGATAATGATGTGAGCACAGAAAAGACATTTGTGGTTATTTCATTATAAATGTTATATTTGTCTGACTTACAAGTGCCTCTTTGATTTAATTGTAAACAAGATGACTGAAATGATCAAAATCAATGTCAAACTGGCCAAAACACTCAATTTCAGTGGGGGTTGAATCATTTTGAACACAACTGTATGTTGTCATGTAGTACAGGTTAGTACAGTAATATGTTGTCATGAAGTACGAAACGCGTATGGTTTATACCTTGCACCGGCATGCTGGGACAGTAGTTTCCCTGGACTTTAAAATTGAACAGCCGTGTTAAAGACCGGCGATCACTGGAGGAACCTTCGTCTAAAAAGCTTCGATTATACGAAGATTAAATAAGCCATATGAGCGGATATCCAGTTGGCGTTTGGTTCACTGTGAACATTCCAAGTCCCTGTAAGGACAAGAAGACACCGGCTGGACTTAGGTAAAATTTACACAGTTGCGTTAATAGGTGGGACGCCACCTCGATACATCCTCGCACTGTGTCTTTATGATTTCCTTAGTTCTTGCGATATCTGCTTATGCTCTGTTAACTTTTAGTAGGAGCGACATATGGGACTGATCACCCTATTGAAGTTGAATGCGATTATTGGAAAAAGTGATATCCACCAAACATATGAATTGCGGTTTTCCATATTTGCACCTTTGATGGTTATTAATTGATTGCGGTCTCATATGCTGTACCTATTGCTGCTATTTATGCGACTTATTTATATGCTGTTGTGTATATGCGATTTATTTTATGCTGCTATTATTTATATGTATTGATTTTATATTTTATACACTGCCATTTTAGGGAGTATAATCTCCATTAAATTGTTATCTCATTTTGATTCCATATTTGAGTGCCTGGTCTTATTATTTTCCTTTGATTTCTGTTTTTTGTGACTGGGTGGGTCACCAAGACCAAAAGCACCTTTTCCTAATTACTCAGCTGTAGTGATCCACAGACACTTTGTTTGGATCTAGTACAGTAATATGTTGTGTAGCACAGATTAGCACAGTAGTATGTTGTCATATAGCACAGATTAGCACAGAAGTATGTTGTCATGTAGCACAGTAGTATATTGTAAGGTAGCACAAATAGCAACATACTACTGTGCTAATATGTGCTACATGACAACACACTTCTGTGCTTTTCTGTGCTACATGACAACATACTACTGTGCTAATCTGTTCTACATGACAACATACTACTGTGCTAATCTGTTCTACATGACAACATACTACTGTGCTAATCTGTTCTACATGACAACATACTACTGTGCTAATCTGTTCTACATGACAACATACTAATGTGCTAATCTGTGATACATGACAACATACTACTGTGCTAATATGTGATACATGATAACATACTACTGTGCTAATATGTGCTACATGACAACATACTACTGTGGTAATATGTGCTACATGACAACAAACTACTGTGCTACATGACAACATACTACTGTGCTAATCTGTGCTACATGACAAAATACTACTGTGCTAATCTGTGCTACATGACAAAATACTACTGTGCTAATCTGTGCTACATGACAACATACTACTGTACTAATCTGTTCTACATGACAACATACTACTATGCTAATCTGTGATACATTACAACATACTACTGTGCTATTTTGTGCTACATGACAACACAATTCTGTGCTATTCTGTGCTACATGACAACATACTACTGTGCTAATCTGTGCTACATGACAACATACTACTGTGCTAATCTGTGCTACATGACAACACACTTCTGTGCTATTCTGTGCTACATGACAACATACTACTGTGCTAATCTGTGCTACATGACAACATACTACTGTGCTAATCTGTTCTACATGACAACATACTTCTGTGCTATTTTGTGCTACATGACAACATACTACTGTGCTATTCTGTGCTACATGACAACACACTTCTGTGCTATTCTGTGCTACATGACAACATACTACTGTGCTAATCTGTGCTACATGACAACATACTACTGTGCTAATCTGTGCTACATGACAACATACTACTGTGCTAATCTGTTCTACATGACAACATACTAATGTGCTAATCTGTGCTACATGACAACATACTAATGTGCTAATCTGTTCTACATGACAACATACTACTGTGCTAATATGTGCTACATGACCACATACTACTGTGCTATTCTGTGCTACATGATAAAATACTACTGTACTAACCTGTACTACATGACAACATATTATTGTGCTACATGACAACATACTACTGTGCTAATCTGTGCTACATGACAACATACTACTGTGCTAATCTGTTCTACATGACAACAAACTACTGTGCTAATCTGTGCTACATGACAACATAGTACTGTGCTATTCTGTTCTACATGACAACAAACTACTGTGCTAATCTGTGCTACATGACAACATACTACTGTGCTAATCTGTTCTACATGACAACATACTACTGTGCTATTCTGTGCTACATGACAACACACTTCTGTGCTATTCTGTGCTACATGACAACATACTACTGTGCTAATCTGTGCTACATGACAACATACTACTGTGCTAATCTGTGCTACATGACAACATACTACTGTGCTAATCTGTTCTACATGACAACATACTAATGTGCTAATCTGTGCTACATGACAACATACTAATGTGCTAATCTGTTCTACATGACAACATACTACTGTGCTAATATGTGCTACATGACCACATACTACTGTGCTATTCTGTGCTACATGATAAAATACTACTGTACTAACCTGTACTACATGACAACATATTATTGTGCTACATGACAACATACTACTGTGCTAATCTGTGCTACATGACAACATACTACTGTGCTAATCTGTTCTACATGACAACAAACTACTGTGCTAATCTGTGCTACATGACAACATAGTACTGTGCTATTCTGTTCTACATGACAACAAACTACTGTGCTAATCTGTGCTACATGACAACATACTACTGTGCTAATCTGTTCTACATGACAACATAGTACTGTGCTAATCTGTGCTACATGACAACATACTACTGTGCTAATCTGTTCTACATGACAACAAACTACTGTGCTAATCTGTGCTACATGACAACATAGTACTGTGCTATTCTGTTCTACATGACAACAAACTACTGTGCTAATCTGTGCTACATGACAACATACTACTGTGCTAATCTGTTCTACATGACAACATAGTACTGTGCTATTCTGTTCTACATGACAACATACTACTGTGCTAATCTGTTTTACATGACAACATACTACTGTACTAATCTGTGCTACATGACAACATACTACTGTGCTAATCTGTGATACATGACAACATACTACTGTGCTAATCTGTTTTACATGACAACATACTACTGTACTAATCTGTGCTACATGACAACATACTACTGTGCTAATCTGTGCTACATGACAACATAATCTGTGCTACATGACAACATACTACTTACTGTGCTACATGACAACATACTACTGTGCTAATCTGTGCTACATGACAACATACTACTGTACTAGTTTGTGCTACATGATAGCATACTACTGTGCTAATCTGTGCTACATGACAACATACTACTGTGCTAATCTGTGCTACATGACAACAAACTACTGTGCTAATCTGTGCTACGTGACATCATACTACTATGCTAATTTGTTTTACATTAAAACATACTTCTGTGCTAATCTGTGCTACATGACAACATACTATTGTGCTAATCTGTGCTACATGATAACATACTACTGTGATAATCTATGCTCCATGACAACATACTTCTGTGCTAATCTGTGCTACATGACAACATACTACTGTGCTAATCTGTGCTACATGATAACATACTACTGTGCTAATCTGTGCTACATGATAACATACTACTGTACTAATCTGTGCTACATGATAACATACTACTGTGCTAATCTGTGCTACATGACAACATACTACTGTGCTAATCTGTGCTACATGACAACATACTACTGTGCTAATCTGTGCTACATGAAACATACTACTGTGCTAATCTGTGCTACATGATAACATACTACTGTGCTAATCTGTGCTACATGATAACATACTACTGTACTAATCTGTGCTACATGATAACATACTACTGTGCTAATCTGTGCTACATGACAACATACTACTGTGCCAATCTGTGCTACATGACAACATACTACTGTGCTAATCTGTGCTACATGACAACATACTACTGTGCCAATCTGTGCTACATGACAACACACTTCTGTGCTAATCTGTTTTACATGACAACATACTTCTGTGCTAATATGTGCTACATGACAACATACTATTGTGCTAATCTGTGCTACATGACAACATACTACTGTGCTAATCTGTGCTACATGATAACATACTACTGTGATAATCTATGCTCCATGACAACATACTACTGTGCTATTATGTGCTACATGACAACATACTACTGTGCTAATCTGTGCTACATGACAACATACTACTGTGCTATTCTGTGCTACATGACAAAATACTACTGTACTAATCTGTGCTACATGACAACATACTACTGTGCTAATCTGTGCTACATGACAACATACTTCTGTGCTAATCTGTGCTACATGACAACATACTACTGTACTAGTTTGTGCTACATGATAGCATACTACTGTGCTAATCTGTGCTACATGACAACATACTACTGTGCTATTCTGTGCTACATGACAACATACTACTGTGCTAATCTGTGCTATATGACAACATACTTCTGTGCTAATCTGTGCTACATGACAACATACTTCTGTGCTAATCTGTGCTACATGACAACATACTACTGTGCTATTATGTGCTACATGACAACATACTACTGTGCTAATCTGTGCTACATGACAACATACTACTGTGCTATTCTGTGCTACATGACAAAATACTACTGTACTAATCTGTGCTACATGACAACATACTACTGTGCTAATCTGTGCTACATGACAACATACTTCTGTGCTAATCTGTGCTACATGACAACATACTACTGTACTAGTTTGTGCTACATGATAGCATACTACTGTGCTAATCTGTGCTACATGACAACATACTACTGTGCTATTCTGTGCTACATGACAACATACTACTGTGCTAATCTGTGCTATATGACAACATTCTACTGTGCTAATCTGTGCTACATGACAACATACTACTGTGCTAATCTGTGCTACATGATAACATACTACTGTGATAATCAATGCTACATGACAACATACTTCTGTGCTAATCTGTGCTACATGACAACAAACTACTGTGCTAATCTGTGCTACATGACAACATACTACTGTGCTAATCTGTTCTACATTATAACATACAACTGGGTTAATCTGTGCTACATGAAAACAAACTACTGTGATAATATGTTCTACATGACAACATACTACTGTGCTAATCTGTGCTACATGACAACATACTACTGTGCTATTCTGTGCTACATGATAACATACTACTGTGCTAATCTGTGCTACATGACAACATACTACTGTGCTAATCTGTGCTACATGACAACATACTACTGTGCTATTCTGTGCTACATGATAACATACTACTGTGCTAATCTGTGCTACATGACAACATACTTCTGTGCTAATCAGTGCTACATGACAACATACTACTGTACTAGTTTGTGCTACATGATAGCATTTTACTGTGCTAATCTGTGCTATATGACAACATACTACTGTGCTAATCTGTGCTAAATGATAACATACTACTGTGATAATCAATGCTACATGACAACATACTTCTGTGCTAATCTGTGCTACATGACAACAAACTACTGTGATAATCAATGCTACATGACAACATATTACTGTGCTAATCTGTGCTACATGACAACATACTACTGTGCTAATCTGTGCTACATGACAACATACTACTGTACTAATCTGTTCTACATTATAACATACAACTGGGTTAATCTGTGCTACATGAAAACAAACTACTGTGCTATTCTGTGCTACATGATAACATACTACTGTGTTAATCTGTGCTACATGACAACATACTACTGTGCTATTCTGTGCTACATGATAACATACTACTGTGCTAATCTGTGCTACATGATAACATACTACTGTACTAATCTGTGCTACATGACAACATACTACTGTGCTAATCTGTGCTACATGACAACACACTTCTGTGCTATTCTGTGCTACATGACAACATACTACTGTGCTAATCTGTGCTACATGATAACATACTACTGTACTAATCTGTGCTACATGACAACATACTACTGTGCTAATCTGTGCTACATGACAACACACTTCTGTGCTATTCTGTGCTACATGACAACATACTACTGTGCTAATCTGTGCTACATGACAACATACTACTGTGCTAATCTGTTCTACATGACAACATACTTCTGTGCTATTTTGTGCTACATGACAACATACTACTGTGCTATTCTGTGCTACATGACAACACACTTCTGTGCTATTCTGTGCTACATGACAACATACTACTGTGCTAATCTGTGCTACATGACAACATACTACTGTGCTAATCTGTGCTACATGACAACATACTACTGTGCTAATCTGTTCTACATGACAACATACTAATGTGCTAATCTGTGCTACATGACAACATACTAATGTGCTAATCTGTTCTACATGACAACATACTACTGTGCTAATATGTGCTACATGACCACATACTACTGTGCTATTCTGTGCTACATGATAAAATACTACTGTACTAACCTGTACTACATGACAACATATTATTGTGCTACATGACAACATACTACTGTGCTAATTTGTGCTACATGATAACAAACTACTGTGCTAATCTGTTCTACATGACAACATAGTACTGTGCTATTCTGTTCTACATGACAACAAACTACTGTGCTAATCTGTGCTACATGACAACATACTACTGTGCTAATCTGTTCTACATGACAACAAACTACTGTGCTAATCTGTGCTACATGACAACATAGTACTGTGCTATTCTGTTCTACATGACAACAAACTACTGTGCTAATCTGTGCTACATGACAACATACTACTGTGCTAATCTGTTCTACATGACAACATAGTACTGTGCTATTCTGTTCTACATGACAACATAGTACTGTGCTATTCTGTTCTACATGACAACATAGTACTGTACTAATCTGTGCTACATGACAACATACTACTGTGCTAATCTGTGATACATGACAACATACTACTGTGCTAATCTGTTTTACATGACAACATACTACTGTACTAATCTGTGCTACATGACAACATACTACTGTGCTAATCTGTGATACATGACAACATACTACTGTGCTAATCTGTTTTACATGACAACATACTACTGTGCTAATCTGTGCTACATGACAACATACTACTGTGCTAATCTGTGCTACATGACAACATAATCTGTGCTACATGACAACATACTACTTACTGTGCTACATGACAACATACTACTGTGCTAATCTGTGCTACATGACAACATACTACTGTACTAGTTTGTGCTACATGATAGCATACTACTGTGCTAATCTGTGCTACATGACAACATACTACTGTGCTAATCTGTGCTACATGACAACAAACTACTGTGCTAATCTGTGCTACGTGACATCATACTACTATGCTAATTTGTTTTACATTAAAACATACTTCTGTGCTAATCTGTGCTACATGACAACATACTATTGTGCTAATCTGTGCTACATGATAACATACTACTGTGATAATCTATGCTCCATGACAACATACTTCTGTGCTAATCTGTGCTACATGACAACATACTACTGTGCTAATCTGTGCTACATGATAACATACTACTGTGCTAATCTGTGCTACATGATAACATACTACTGTACTAATCTGTGCTACATGATAACATACTACTGTGCTAATCTGTGCTACATGACAACATACTACTGTGCTAATCTGTGCTACATGACAACATACTACTGTGCTAATCTGTGCTACATGAAACATACTACTGTGCTAATCTGTGCTACATGATAACATACTACTGTGCTAATCTGTGCTACATGATAACATACTACTGTACTAATCTGTGCTACATGATAACATACTACTGTGCTAATCTGTGCTACATGACAACATACTACTGTGCCAATCTGTGCTACATGACAACATACTACTGTGCTAATCTGTGCTACATGACAACATACTACTGTGCCAATCTGTGCTACATGACAACACACTTCTGTGCTAATCTGTTTTACATGACAACATACTTCTGTGCTAATATGTGCTACATGACAACATACTATTGTGCTAATCTGTGCTACATGACAACATACTACTGTGCTAATCTGTGCTACATGATAACATACTACTGTGATAATCTATGCTCCATGACAACATACTACTGTGCTATTGTGTGCTACATGACAACATACTACTGTGCTAATCTGTGCTACATGACAACATACTACTGTGCTATTCTGTGCTACATGACAAAATACTACTGTACTAATCTGTGCTACATGACAACATACTACTGTGCTAATCTGTGCTACATGACAACATACTACTGTGCTAATCTGTGCTACATGACAACATACTACTGTACTAGTTTGTGCTACATGATAGCATACTACTGTGCTAATCTGTGCTACATGACAACATACTACTGTGCTATTCTGTGCTACATGACAACATACTACTGTGCTAATCTGTGCTATATGACAACATACTTCTGTGCTAATCTGTGCTACATGACAACATACTTCTGTGCTAATCTGTGCTACATGACAACATACTACTGTGCTATTATGTGCTACATGACAACATACTACTGTGCTAATCTGTGCTACATGACAACATACTACTGTGCTATTCTGTGCTACATGACAAAATACTACTGTACTAATCTGTGCTACATGACAACATACTACTGTGCTAATCTGTGCTACATGACAACATACTTCTGTGCTAATCTGTGCTACATGACAACATACTACTGTACTAGTTTGTGCTACATGATAGCATACTACTGTGCTAATCTGTGCTACATGACAACATACTACTGTGCTATTCTGTGCTACATGACAACATACTACTGTGCTAATCTGTGCTATATGACAACATTCTACTGTGCTAATCTGTGCTACATGATAACATACTACTGTGATAATCAATGCTACATGACAACATACTTCTGTGCTAATCTGTGCTACATGACAACAAACTACTGTGCTAATCTGTGCTACATGACAACATACTACTGTGCTAATCTGTTCTACATTATAACATACAACTGGGTTAATCTGTGCTACATGAAAACAAACTACTGTGATAATATGTTCTACATGACAACATACTACTGTGCTATTCTGTGCTACATGATAACATACTACTGTGCTATTCTGTGCTACATGATAACATACTACTGTGCTAATCTGTGCTACATGACAACATACTACTGTGCTAATCTGTGCTACATGACAACATACTACTGTGCTAATCTGTGCTACATGACAACATACTACTGTGCTATTCTGTGCTACATGATAACATACTACTGTGCTAATCTGTGCTACATGACAACATACTTCTGTGCTAATCTGTGCTACATGACAACATACTACTGTACTAGTTTGTGCTACATGATAGCATTTTACTGTGCTAATCTGTGCTATATGACAACATACTACTGTGCTAATCTGTGCTAAATGATAACATACTACTGTGATAATCAATGCTACATGACAACATACTTCTGTGCTAATCTGTGCTACATGACAACAAACTACTGTGATAATCAATGCTACATGACAACATATTACTGTGCTAATCTGTGCTACATGACAACATACTACTGTGCTAATCTGTGCTACATGACAACATACTACTGTACTAATCTGTGCTACATGATAACATACTACTGTGTTAATCTGTGCTACATGACAACATACTACTGTGCTATTCTGTGCTACATGATAACATACTACTGTGCTAATCTGTGCTACATGACAACATACTACTGTGCTAATCTGTGCTACATGACAACATACTACTGTGCTATTCTGTGCTACATGATAACATACTACTGTGCTAATCTGTGCTACATGACAACATACTACTGTGCTAATCTGTGCTACATGACAACATACTACTGTGCTAATATGTTCTACATGACAACATACTACTGTGCTAATCTGTGCTACATGACAACATACTACTGTGCTATTCTGTGCTACATGATAACATACTACTGTGCTAATCTGTGCTACATGACAACATACTACTGTGCTAATCTGTTCTACATGACAACATACTAATGTGCTAATCTGAGTGGAACACAACAAACCGTAACGGACAAGGATAGTACTGTTCTATCAGGGGCCAGCTGTTCCGTTCTGCAAAAAACGGAATGCACACGGACGTCATCCGTATTCTTTGCGGATCCGTTTTTTGTGGACCGCAAAATACTGAAAAAGGCCTCCTGCACGCAAACCTTTTTTTTTTCCGTTTGCGGTCCATATACGGAACCATTCATTTCAATAGGTCCACAAAAAAAACAATGTTCTCCGTATGCATTCCGTTTCCGTATTTCCATTTTTCCAACGATAGAACATGTCCTATTATTGCCCGCAAATCACATTCCGTGGCTTCATTCAAGTCAATGGGGCTGTAAAAAAAACTTAACGGATACAGAATGCATCCATATGTCTTCCGTATCCATTCCGTTTTTGCGGAACCATCTATTGAAAATTTTATTCTCAGACCAATTTTTCTATGTAATTACTGTATACTGTATATGCCATGCTTCCGTTTGCAATACGCAAAAAATGGAAACCAAACGGAAAACCGGAAAGTCAAATCGGAACGGAAACACTACTGAAACAAAAAACTGAAAATCGGATCCGTTTAAAACGTACCGCAAAACACTGAAAAAGCCATTCGGTCATGTGCAAGAGGCCTTACAGTAGCATGTGTATATTTTGCAATTTAATAAAATCTGAAGGTCCTTTGATTGGAAAGGTTAAATGTCTCTACACATGATCAGCTATAGTTAAAGTAGTAATCCACACTGAGATGCCTCACCAACTCCTACAAGGAACGATGACTAATCTCCCAATTCCCACAACTCCCACTGAGCCAGCATCACAGTGGGGGTTCGACACTACCAGAATGGAACACACTACATTATCACATGGGGACATTAAAAGTTTTATCTAAAAAAAATTGCTGGTGTGATATGGAGGATTTTGGATCTTCAGTAGAACTTATTTCTCTGTAGGCTTTGTCATTCTATGTCTGGTTGGGATGGGTGTTAGGTTCTCCTTAGGGCTTATTTATATGACCGTATGGTCGCTGTGCCGATCCTCAAAATATGGATACCTGCCGCATGAACCCCGTGCTGCGGTGCGAATGGGTCTGTGATCCACAAGATACGGCAAAAGATACGACATGTCTTAAAGCATGGTCTTGAAAACCCACGGAAGGGCTTCCAAATGTTTCCATGGGCTTCTGATTCTGTCCTATCTTTTGCTGTATCTTGCGGAACGCAGACCCATTCAAGTCAATGGGTCCACATCCGCAGGATGGGGTTCATATGGCTAGTGCCCGCCCGTGTGTTGAAGACTCCAGGAACTTCATGTTGCACTTCTGCCCAGTGTTGTGTCATAGCCTCTCTCCAGGAACCCTCATTAATGTACATGAGATAACTTGTACAATGGACTACTACTCTGCTTATCTCTGACAAGGAGAGAGACTCTCTGATTGTATGAGAAACAAATACAATCAGCAACACCATTTTATTGGATTATCATGGCTAGTGGGGTATTTATTGGGCAGTATATCTAAAGAACAAAATGCAGTGTCCCTGACCCCTAAAGCTGGCCATACAGATTAGAGAAATGTCAGGCTAACATGCAAATCTCAGCAGAACCTGCATAATCTAACGTATATGGGGTTTAAGGATTTGTTATGTTGGATTTGAACTCCCTAATCCTTTTGTTCTCGGCGAGCTAGAGGAGTTTGTCACTGGCCTTCTCCTCTCTCCACACGGAAGAGACATGCACACTCGGCTGAGGCTAGTTTTACACCTGCATCTGGCTGTTCCTGCAGAGAATGCTGGGAATCATCCTGACAAAAAACACTGGGCCAGATTCATCATTAGCTCAAGTCAGAATAATGGAGTGAAAAAGTCACAAATTTTTGCCCAATCGCTTAAACTGCGCAAAAATTTGCGACTTTTATAGGCTCTGCACTATGCTCACCAGTTTTCTGAAAGTGGGCATGTTTTCTTATGTAAATGAATCTCTAGACAGATTTACTATTGCGACTATTTAAAAACTTGCAAAAAAGTCGCAAAAAAATTCGCAATTTCACTCCAGTGAGCACCATGCTTCTCTTATGCGACTTTTTAATAGAACATGCAACTTTTTCGTAAAGACGTGCAACTTTTGTAAAGCTGCTTAAACTGCTACCGTCAAACCACATTTATCACAGTCTTAAAGGGCTGATCATAAATCTGACTTTAGCCATATGTGAGAGCGGAGTGAGCTGTCAGAGTAATGATAAATCTGGCCCACTGTGTGCAGCAATTTTTGCCTGGCCGATTTATGGCCGGGTCTCTGCCAGATCCGATTATAGTCTACGGGGTCTGGCGGGCAGATGGCCAGATCTAGAGAACTCCTGCAGGTTGCTCTATGCAGGAACAGGTATGAAACTAGACTAAGCCGAGCAGGCATAGGTATGAGTTGCCAACCAGAATTCTTTTTTCTGGACAACTTATCCCAAAATCACTGACAGGCAACATTTGTTATAGACAAATTGGAAAACCATAATGACTGATAAAGATTATAAGTGATACACGTCTATATCTCAATATACTGATAAGGATTCATCACCAGCATTTACTGTGAGCTGGAAAATGATGATAATTATGACCAAAATAATCCAGTCAAGAACCACCAGTCTCAAAAATATCACAGACACATGTATTTTTTTTTCACAGACACAGGAAAAAAGCCACCTATTTTTACAGACTGACCAGAAATTGTTTAGCAACCCTTAGGGTCAATTCACACGTCCGCAAGTGTTTTGCGGTTGCAAAACAGACACCAGCCATGTGCGTTCCGAATTTTGCGAACTGCACATGGCGGACACTTTAAATAGAAATGCCTTTTCTTGTCCGTGTCTGCGGACAAGAATAGGACATGTTCTATTTTTTTGCGGAACAGAAGTGCAGATGTGGAACAGAAGTGTGGATGCGGACAGCACACTGTGTGCTGTCCGCATCTCTTACGGCCCCATTGAAAATGAATGGGTCCGGATCCGTTCCGCAACGTTGCGGAACGGATCCGAACCCACTTTGCGGACATGTGAATGGACCCTTATCAGGAGAGATAGCGATTGATAGAACAACTAATTTGCATCTATCTTCATGAATTTTTGACTTGGCCAAGCTCCTATGTTACTACTGTGCCCGAGGACATATGGAAATGTCAAACATCTGTGGCAGCAATCATTTTAGAAACAAATTATAGGATAGGACAGAAATATTTGAAGGGTAAGTCCACATGACCTTTTTTCCTCTATGTTTAGCACCAGCCCTGATGCATGAGCTAAAAGTGGCCATAACTTCCTATTGCCAGAGCGAGGCAAAATGTCCTTTTGGTCTCCACCTGGCTATAGTATATTGCAAAAAAAAAGTATGGATATGGACTATGAACTCAAGTAAAAGTATATTTTTTTTATATATTTCACAGATGGCATCATAGTCAATGGGTGACGGATCCAATGGGTGGTCTTTGATGTCATCCATCAAAGACCAAAGTTCCAGTGATGTAGGGGTACGGCACAACGTCAGGTTTCCTGATGCAGTTTTAGAAGCCAAAATCAGGAGTTGGTCTTAAAACTAAACAAAGTGTAATGGACACTTTTTTGAATTTACTTCTAGTCAGGGGCATAGCTATAGGGTAAGCAGGGGAAGTGACTGCTTTGGAGCCCGAACTCACAAGGGGCCCACCCAGGAGGAGGAGGAAAATATTTTTTTGTCAGGGCCCCCTCAACAGTATTATACAATGACATTATATACAGTGACACTGTAGGAAACGGATGGAGCGGCTGCCGGGCCTCATCTGAGAGCTCGATCTTGACTATCCTCAGGAGTGGGGTTTGCACATGAGTTGAGGGTTGCGAAGATGTTGCTGGGGGGACGGGGCCCATTCAAAATTTTGCTGTGGGGCCCAGTCAGTTCTAGTTATGCCACTGCTCCTAGTTTTTGGATTTCAAAACTGCTCCAGAAACCTGACCGTGTGGGTGTGCCCTAACTGTCCACATCTGTATGGTTAGGACTGGAGCTGGCTACTACAGTGCTGGTCCTACTGAAGTGAATGGGGACAGGGCTGCAGTAACCAGCTCTGCCCATTACACAATGAATGGAGCTGTGTGGTTCTGGTACCAGAGCTACCACAGAACAGCTAATCAGTGGGATGAAGGGTGTCGGACCCCCACTGACGATAAGCCATCAATATTAAAGTTATGGACAACCCCTTTGAGTTACATTGAGGGGCAAAGTAAAGAAATGATGATTGAGTAACGCATCCCTTAGTCATGATAGCTAATGGAGTAACATCTCCAGAACATTACGTGACTTGCTGACAAGTAGCCGATAATAACCTTGCATTTATTGAGTAACTTGACAAATAGAAGCTAAAACCTAATAGACAGTTGGATGCTAATGTCTGTAAAGCGCTGTGGAATATAGTAGCGCTATATAAGTGCATAAATAAATAATACTAATAATTTATACTTTTCATCCTGACTCAATTACCCCCCACCACGAATGAGAAATGGACCTCAACGCGTTCTTTTATATGGCACAGAGGACACCCAAAGTGTTAATGATATAGCAAAGGCTTCTGATGTAAGAACGTTTTGCAAGAAGTCGCTTGGGAAAACTTGTACAAGAACATCCACATGTTACCACACAGGTAAAGAGATGCAATTACAACTTCATAGGGCTCATTCACGGCTGTCTTGCTCACCCAGTGCCGATGGGCATTCAAACCGTTCATCTGAACCCATAATAACGCTGCTAACAACCTGTGATTATTGCCTTAAAACATATACTTTTATGTAAGCATTGCAGGCAGAATGACATCGCCAGCATTAACTAACATTTCCCTCCCTTGTCTTGTACATAGGCTATAATTGTCCTCACGTCTTCATCAGCCATGAGCTTGAGTAGTGTCTATAGGGCACTACAATTCCCACCGTGCCTTGCTGTAGACTGATAGCTGTAGGCAGTCTGAGCATGTTGGAGTTGTAGTTTTGCAACAGCTGGAGAGCCGCAGGTTGGCCATCCCTGCTGTAGGGTATACATGTAATTTGTGTCTGTGTGTGGTATGGATTTATTACTGAAATCTTAATAGCAGCACAAGTGTTAACTGGAAGCTCCTGGGCTCCGATGCAAAATCTGTACTGGAGCCCTCCAACTATATGTGACAATTTTTAGTACTTGTGTCCTCTCATGGAGTAAAGGGTCACTGGGCACCAGAATATAGTATCCCTGTATAGCACTTAAAGGGGTTTTCCAGAATTAATATGTTTTTTAATAGAAAGGCTGATATACACTGAACAAAAATATAAACGCAACACTTTTGGTTTTGCTCCCATTTTGCATGAGCTGAACTCAAAGATCTGAAACATTTTCTACATACACAAAAGACCCATTACTCTCAAATATTGTTCACAAATCTGTCTAAATCTGTGTTAGTGAGGACTTCTCCTTTGCCGAGATAATCCATCCCATCTCACAGGTGTGGCATATCAAGGTGCTGATTATACAGCATGAATATTACACAGGTGTGCCTTAGACTGCCCACAATAAAAGACCACTCTGAAATGTGCACAGTTTTGCCTTACTGTGGGGAAAGGGGGGGGGGGGGCAGAAAACCAGTCAGTTTCTGGTGCGGCCACCATTTTCCTCACGCAGTGCAACACATCTCCGTCGCATAGAGTTGATCAGGTTGTTGATTGTGGCCTGTGGAATGTTGCTCCACTCCTCTTCTGTGCAAAGTTGCAGAATATTGTCAGGAACTGGAACACGCTGTCGTATACGCCGATCCAGAGCATCCCAAACATGCTCAATAGAAACATAGAAACATAGAAACATAGAATGTGTCGGCAGATAAGAACCATTTGGCCCATCTAGTCTGCCCAATATATCTGAATCCTATTAATAGTCCCTGGCCCTATCTTATATGAAGGATAGCCTTATGCCTATCCCATGCATGCTTAAACTCCTTCACTGTATTTGCAGCTACCACTTCTGCAGGAAGGCTATTCCATGCATCCACTACTCTCTCAGTAAAGTAATACTTCCTTATATTACTTTTAAACCTATGCCCCTCTAATTTGAAACTGTGTCCTCTTGTGGTAGTTTTTCTTCTTTTAAATATGCTCTCCTCCTTTACCGAGTTGATTCCCTTTATTTATTTAAAAGTTTCTATCATATCCCCTCTGTCTCTTCTTTCTTCCAAGCTATACATATTAAGGTCCTTTAACCTTTCCTGGTAGGTTTTATCCTGCAATCCATGTACTAGTTTAGTAGCTCTTCTCTGAACTCTCTCTAGAGTATCCATATCCTTCTGGAGATATGGCCTCCAGTACTGCGCACAATACTCCAAGTGAGGTCTCACCAGTGTTCTGTACAGCGGCATAAGCACTTCACTCTTTCTACTGCTTATACCTCTCCCTATACATCCAAGCATTCTGCTGGCATTTCGTGCTGCCCTATTACATTGTCTTCCCACCTTTAAGTCTTCTGAAATAATTACTCCTAAATCCCTTTCCTCAGATACTGAGGTCAGGACTGTGTCAAATATTCTATATTCTGCCCTTGGGTTTTTACGCCCCAGGTGCATTATCTTGCACTTATCCACATTAAATTTCAGTTGCCAGAGTTCTGACCATTCTTCTAGTTTTCCTAAACCCTGTTACATATCTTTGTGTCATCAGCAAAAAGACAAACCTTACCATCGAGGCCTTTTGCAATATCACTTATGAAGATATTAAACAAAATTGGTCCCAGTACAGATCCCTGTGGAACCCCACTGGTAACATGACCTTGTTTTGAATGTTCTCCATTGACTACAACCCTCTGCTGTCTGTCACTCAGCCACTGCCTAATCCACTCAACAATATGGGAGTCCATGCTCAATGACTGCAGTTTATTGATAAGTCTTCTATGTGGGACAGTGTCAAAAGCCTTACTAAAATCTAGATATGCGATGTCTACTGCACCTCCACCATCTATTATTTTAGTCACCCAGTCAAAAAAATCTATAAGATTTGTTTGACATGATCTCCCTGAAGTAAACCCATGTTGTTTTTCATCTTGCAATCCATGGGATTTTAGATGTTCCACAATCCTATCCTTTAATAGGGTTTCCATTAATTTGCCTGCTATTGATGTCAGACTCACTGGTCTATAGTTGCTCGATTCCTCCCTACTACCTTTCTTGTGAATGGGCACGACATTTGCCAATTTCCAATCTTCCGGGACGACTCATGTTACTAATGATTGGTTAAATAAATCTGTTAACGGTTTTGCCAGCTCACCACTAAGCTCTTTTAATAATTTTGGGTGTATCTCATCAGGTCCCTGTGACTTATTTGTCTTCACTTTAGACAGCAAACTTAGAACATCTTCCTCTGTAAAGACACATGCATCAAACGATTTATTAGTCATCCTTTCTAGTGGAGGTCCTTCTCCTTCTTTTTCTTTTGTAAAAACTGAACAGAAGTATTCATTAAGGCAGTCGGCTAGCCCTTTATTCTCTTCTACATACCTTCCGTCCTTTGTTTTTAATTTAGTTATTCCTTGTTTTAATTTCCTTTTTTCATTTATATATCTGAAGAATGTCTTATCCCCTTTTTTCATAGACTGAGCTAGTTTTTCTTCTGCCTGCGCTTTAGAAGTTCCTATAACTTGCTTGGCCTCTTTCTGCCTAATCTTGTAGATTTCCTTATCTTCATTGCTCTGGTTTTTTTTATAATTACAAAATGCTAGCTTTTTATTTTTAATGATTTGGGCCACTTCTGCTGAGTACCACAGTGGTCTCTTCCTTTTTTTGCTTTTACTGACAAGTCTAATGCAATTTTCTGTTGCCTTCAATAATGCACCTTTTAAGTAGTCCCATTTCTCCTGGACTCCATGTAATCCGTTCCAGTCTGATAAGGACTCATTTATGACTAATTTCATTTTTGAAAAGTCTGTTTTTCTAAAATCTAAAACTTTTGTTTTTGTGTGGTGGGACTCTTTCACAGTTCTTATATTAAACCACACTGACTGGTGATCACTCGATCCCAAGGTTTCGCCTACAATGACATCATATACTGAATCCCCATTTGTGAATACCAAATCCAAAATGGCCTCCCTCCGGGTTGGCTCCTCAACCACTTGTTGTAGAGATAACCCCAGTAGGGAATTTAGAATATCTGTACTCCTGGTAGAACTTGCTATTTTGGTTTTCCAGTTTATATCTGGAAGATTGAAATCTCCCATAATGATAACTTCTCCTTTCATTGTCATTTTAGCTATTTCTTAAACTAGTAGATCATCTAGTTCTTTAACTTGACCAGGTGGTCTATATATCACACCTACACGAGTTACTGCATGGTTAGCAAACTGCAACGTAACCCAAACTGACTCTATGTTGGCCTCACCAACTTGTATTAGGTTAGATTTAATGCTATCTTTCACATACAGGGCCACTCCTCCTCCTTTCTTGCCTTCTCTGTCTCTTCTGTATAAAGAGTACCCTGGTATGGTTATGTCCCAGTCATTTCTTTCATTAAACCATGTCTCCGTAACAGCCACTAAATCTACATTTTCAGATGCCATTATTGACCCAAGTTCATTGATTTTTTTACCTAAACTGCGAGCATTTGTAGACAGAACTCTGAGCTTATCATTTCTTAACCTCTGTGCTTCTGACCTGTACTGGCATTGTTTCGGGGGGCAATTGGACTCTTTTATTTTCACTCTTTTGCCCCCCCTTCCTAGTTCAAATACTCTTCCGCAAATTCTTGGAGTTGTTCACTAAGTACATTTGTTCCTTTGAGAGAAAGATTCAAACCATCTTTTTTGTACAGTTCCTTTCTATTCCAAGTAGAGCTATCATGAGAAACAAAGCCAAATCCTTGCTCTTGACACCATTTACCAAGCCATATGTTGAACTCCTTTATGCGCCTCTGCCTATCATTCTGAACATTATGCACAGGCAGAACTTCAGAAAATGAAATGGTGGATGCAAAATCCTGTACGTCATTACCAAGTGTGATAAAAGATTTTTTCACCTCTGACACTTCATTGCAAGCCAGGTCATTTGTCCCTAGATGGGTGACATGTCCGGTGAGTATGCTGGCCATGCAAGAACTGGGATGTTTTCAGCTTCCAGGAATTGTGTACAGATCCTTGCAATATGGGGCCGTGCATTATCATGCTGCAACATGAGGTGATGGTCGTGGATGAATGGCACAACAATGGGCTTTAGGATCTCGTCACGCTATCTCTGTGCATTCAAAATGTAATCAATAAAATGCACCTGTGTTCATTGTCCATAACACACGCCTGCCCATACCATAACCCCACCGCCACCATGGGCCACTCGATCCACAACGTTGACGTCAGCAAACCGCTCACCCACACGACGCCACACACGCTGTCTGCCATCTGCTCTGAACAGTGAAAACCGGGACTCATCCGTGAACAGAACGCTTCTTCTACGTGCCAGACGCCATTGAATGTGAGCATTTGCCCACTCAAGCCGGTTACGACGACGAACTGCAGTCAGGTCCAGACCCCGATGAGGACGACGAGCATGCAGATGAGCTTACCTGAGACGGTTTCTGACAGTTTGTGCAGAAATTCTTTGGTTATGCAAACCGATTGTTGCTGCAGCTGTCCGGGTGGCTGGTCTCAGACGATCATGGAGGTGAACATGCTGCATGTGGAGGTCCTGTGCTGGGGTGGTTACACATCGTCTGCGGTTGTGAGGCATGTTGGATGTACTGCCAAATTCTCTGAAACACATTTGGAGACGGCTTATGGTAGAGAAATGAACATTCATTGCATGGGCAACAGCTCTGGTAGACATTCCTGCAGTCAGCATGCCTATTGCACGCTCCCTCAAACGTTGCAACATCTGTGCCATTGTGCTGTGTGATCAAACTGCACATTTCAGAGTGGCCTTCTATTGTGGGCAGTCTAAGGCCGAATGCACACGGCCGTGTTTCACGGCCGTGAGCGGTCTGTGGTAACACGGTCTGGATTCCTGCTGAGAGCAGGAGTGCACAGCGTCATTGGTTGCTATGACGCCGTGCGCTTCATGCTGCCGCTGCACTACAGTAATACACTCATACACTCATAGCGTCATAGCAACCAATGATGCCGTGTGCTCCTGCTCTTAGCAGGAATCCATAACCTAAGGCACACCTGTGCAATATTCATGCTGTCTAATCAGCACCTTGATATGCCACACCTGTGAGGTGGGATGGATTATCTCGGTAAAGGAGAAGTTCTCGGTAACACAGATTTAGACAGATTTGTGAACAATATTTGAGAGTAATGGGTCTTTTGTGTATGTAGAAAATGTTTCAGATCTTTGAGTTCAGCTCATGCAAAATAGGAACAAAACCAAAAGTGTTGCGTTTATATTTTTGTTCAGTGTAGTTGCTTGCCTCATGTACATCTTCCTCATGCTTTTTTTCTTTCAGTTTGGAGTCTCCCAAAGGATTTTTACTATGTAAACCAATCCCTCTGGTTTGTTTCTATCCTGTATACAGCACTTCCTGTTGTTGTATCCAACCAAACCCATGATGCACTTCTCCTTCCTCTGCCGAAGCTCCAGCACCACCCCTAACAACACCCAGCTATTGAATAGCTCCTCCCACCCAGCTAATTACATAGACACTCCCCTATCACTGCCCCTAACAACCCCCAGCTAGTTTATAGCTCCTCCTACCTAGCTAATTACATAGACACTACCCTATCACTGCCCCACCCATGGATATCACAGAAAATACAAAAGAGCTACATGGACATGGTCATATTACCTCAGACCAGAATGGAGGAGAAATACCCCCTTTAAGGAGGATATTATAAAATGAGCAAACCAGAGCATATTAGCCTTACTTATCATTACTTCATACATTGAGACTCATACAAAGGGATCAATTTAATGCACTCAAAGGTGTTGCAATACAGCAACAGCTGCCGCTTAGTGATGAGCGGCATAGGCAATATTTAAAGTTGCGATATTTCGCAAATTTTGGCCGAATATTCGCCATAAATTTCGCTAATTCGAAAATTCGTAATCTCCATTCATTATTTACTTGATTGCGAAAATCGGCAATGTAAAATATTCGCTATCAACAATAAGGGGTAGGCAACTTTCCTATTGGTTCACCGGGATGTTGCTAAGTGCCGATATTCGCAATAAATTTGCAATTAGAATATCCGTGAATACAAATATATAGCACTATATTCTAAATATTCGCGAATTCTGGAAGTGGCGATATTCACAATTAAAATTTGCAATTCAAATATTCGCGCTCAACACTACTGCCGCTTAATGTTGGAGGAACTATGTTAAAGTGTAACTGCTGTTTCATTTTTTTATCCCCTAATGGTATAGTACACCCTGCTGTATAAGTGCTTTTGTGATTTAAAATTTGATCATTTTCAGTTTTACCTGCTAATAACTCCGTCCGTCTTCTCAGTATAACAAGAGACGGACGAGCTCAGCCCTGACAGCCTGGAGCTGGGCTGAGGCAGAAAGTGGAGGGGGGGGGGGGAGCTCTGCTTTAGATGGTGATATCTTCTCAATGGTAGCAGCTAGAAATATGCAACTGGTCTTGTTTGAAAGCTGACAGACCCGGCTTTCATGACAGCTCTGGTACAAGCAACAGAGGAGAAATCACTGTTAGAAATAGAGTAGGAAATAATCACAGGTAAAATCTGCTTTTACTTTCAGCTTCATTCACAGCATCCCGATTTCTATCAATAATGTCTTCCCCTATACTGAACATTGTCTGAAAGCTTAGAATGTCAGCTTTAAGACAATATAAACTTGTACCTGGTACCAAACCAGAGATATAAGCAGCTAAAGTAGCTCCCCCTCCCTCCCTGTCAGTCTGGAAGAGAATGAGGGACAGCTGGCTATTAAGAGGTTAAAAGAAATGCTTAAAGGGGTTGTCCGAGTTATGAAAAAAATATATAGCACTGAAAATCTGATGGGCAGCAATATATAACTAAGCTAAGCAAGTTTTATGCAAATATATATATATATATATATATATATATATATTTCCTCATTTCCCTGGTTCTTTTTTGGCCCTTTGTTTACATGCAATAAAAACAATCTCTGCCCCTCCCCCTGAACTGCTAAGGGAGTGAATACAAGAGCTGCCCTGAGTGACATGTCTGCCTGCTGGGAGACTCTGTAGCATGTTGTATGTGTAGGACTACAAGTCCCAGCTGTATAATGACACTGCTAATGCACACAGGATCTTCCCCCTACCTTCTTGTGCAATGCTCTCTCTAGTCCTTCAGCTCCTGTGCCCAGAATTGTCACTGCTGCAGATACCCAGTGTGTGCAGCTGAAGGGGTTAAGAATCCTTGGAGAGAGAGCAGACGGCAGTGAAGGGGGGCATGGCCAGCACAGTGACGTCTCGTTTACAGGCTTGTAAACGAAGTTTATCAAAGCAGGGAGAGAAGCTGACATCACAGGTCATGTGACCCTCAGTGAAATCTGAGAAACCAGCCACTGCAGACAAAGTGAGTTAATTGGAAAGCTGTTAGATTTGCCCAGTTAGGAACATAGAAAGAACAAAAAAATAACTCGGACAACCCCTTTAATGATTTAATGTAATTGCAGGGCTTGTCTCTGGTTAGCTGTATGTGAAGATACACACTGCTCTGGGTACTGTGGGAAGTTATCTGCGTTCTGATTGGTCCTGCTAGTTCATGTGAGGAGAGCAAGGGCTTATGGGAAGTGATGGAAATACAGGATGGCCTCAAGGAAGGGCAACGATCATCACAGGAAGAGCAGCAGAGGCCATCTTAGGAAGTTACTGAAATAGAGGCACAGAGAAATATGGTTGCTAGGGGGTGAATACAGACATTAGAAAGGTAAAATTAGCTGAAAAATGCATCTTCATGAATATCTTCCCTTCAGCATCACATATGTTAGGAATTTCATTTTTGGTAGTGAAATGGCAGTTACACTTTAAGCTGACAGTAGATGGCGCTGTGTTAAGCATCACTGTTCATTCATGTGCAGTTATTCCAGTGTATGTACTGTCTTTTTAGGGTCTTTTTAGGGTATACATTAAACTGATATAGACACATACCTAGTGAATCCTGGGCAGAACAATTAACCATAGGACCTCCTAGCAGAACTTGGAATGGAAGCCCTCTGTACCAAGAATACTTTCAGCTACAAGTTCAAAAAAGGTTGTGAATGCCTTCCTCAGGTTAGGCCTTCAAAATAGAAAAGTGGTGTTTCGACACCCCACACCCCTGCCAATCAGCTGATTCATTGTAGCTCCAGGCACTGGAATTAGGCACTAGAACTACATAGTTTTATCTATTATGTAATGGACGGAGCTGGTACCTGGAGCGCTGCTCCTACTTACTTCAATGTGACCAGCACTGTAGTTACCAGCAACTACTTCTATCACTGGAACAACAATGAAGCAGCTGAGGGGGGTTGGACCAGATATTTATGGCTCCTGCACACGAAAGTCTGCCTGCTGGGCCTGTGCTGCATGGGCACTGATCGTAGGGCTGCCGCATGCGGATCACGGACTCATTCACTTGAATAGGTTCCGCGATCCGCAGTGCAAATAAGTAGTGCATGCACTACTTCTTTACAGTACGAAGGCACGGACAGAAACCCCACTGAAGCACTCTGTAGTGCTTCTGTGCCTCCGTTCCACACCAGCCTTCCAGATTACGGAACCATTTTTATTATTGAATTGGCACCCTCCCTGCCAATCATCTGATTGAAGATGCTTCTTTCTAGGTCAGTGACCTCACCTTCATTGGACTAGGCGCAGCTCAGTCCCATTCAAGTAATACCAAGCACAGCCCCTGTGCTATGGAGGGCGCTGTGCTTAGTATGCTGTGAGCAGGCCACAGCACTCACCGGAGCTCCACAGACTCTTTAAACTTATGCCTTATGTTGGACCACCACCGATCAGCTATTGGTGACCTATCCTGAGGATAGGTCATCAATATTAAACACCTGGAAAACCCCTTTAAACTAAATTCTTATCAAACTACAGCAGCATTGTCTAAAAAAGAAAAAAACTTTTGTTGCCCATAGCAAGCAATCACAGTGCAGCTTTCATTTTTCAGGACTAGAATACAAAATGAAAGCTGCTCTGTGATTGGTTACTAGGGGCAACCAAGGAAGTTTTTCTTTCACTTTCATAAAGTTCCCCCAAGATGGATATAAAATCCATGATAAAAGATTTTTTAAAAAGTCACTTACTCCAAGTGGGTCCCTGCATTTCAGGCTTTACAGTCCATTGTCTGTACAGCATCAAAATCTGAAACCTAATCTGCCCCATTTAGATAATGTATGTCAAAGAGCAATGACATTTGTTTAAAATGGAGATCTGAGATGGGAAATGCTGTCCGTGTTTCTCTTACGCGCACAGATTCCCACAGCCACTTATATGTAATATACAGTATATTACAGCAAAGGAAACACATACGCTTTTAATTCAGAGTCTCTGAGCCAAGGAGATGTTTCAGTGATGTCAATTCGCACCAAATCCGGATTTCCTCAAGTTCCGTTGTAACGAATCACAGTTTTTTATAACATGGCTGCCGCACATGTGAGGACATGGAGAAAGGAACTCTGGGAACGCGGGATCACCCATAATGTCATGCATGCAGCCAATCAGCCCTGTTATGTCACAGCCCTATAAATACCCTCAGCCATCTTGGATTCCGCCATTTCCAGTGTACTTAGTGCAGGGAGAGATGTCAGCAGGCGATAGGGACAGTGCTAGGAAAGACTTTAAAACTTTTATTTTGCTGTAAAGAAGTTCAGGAAAAGATTCTTCAAGGTGTAGGGAAAGGATAGGGAGGAATCATTCCACAGCATTTATGTAGATCAGGGTTCAGTAGGGGAGGTTACAGCCTGGGTAATAGGAACAATCCTTTTACACCTTGCTGCACTGACTGAGGACCCAAATTGCCATTATACAGCTCTGTAATTCCAGCAAACCGTTCTTGTTATTGGGGTGTTACAGCCATTAACAGGGTTTATAACAAGGAAGTATTTCTATGTCTTATTTGCCCTTGTGCGGTGCAGTTATATGTTCTAAAGACTTTTTTGGCTTGTATTAGTGGGAAAAAAGGGATTATTAGCCGTTGTGTGGTGAAGTGCGAAAATGACAGCCTTTTTGGCGTGTATTAGTGGCACAAAAACATTTTTTATTTGCCATTCAGCAGTGCAGTTATATGTTCTAAAGCCCTTTTTGTCATGTATTAGTGGCACAAAAAATATATATTTGCCATTCAGCGGTGCAGTTATATGTTCTAAAGCCCTTTTTGTCGTGTATTAGTGGCAAAAAATATATATATTTGCCATTCAGCGGTGCAGTTATATGTTCTAAAGCATTTTGTGGAGTGTATCAGTGGAATAAAAGGGCCTATTTGCCATTCAGCGGTGCAGTTATATGTTTAAAGCCCTTTTTTGTGTGTATTAGTGGCACAATAAAAGTATTTGCCGTTGTGTGGTGAAGTGAGAAAATTACTGCCCTTTTTAGTGTGTATTAGTGGTACAAAAATTTTTTTATTTGCCGTTCAGCGATGCAGTTATATGTTCTAAAACATTTTGTGGAGTGTATCAGTAGAAAAAAATAAGGGCCTATTTGCCGTTTAGCGGTGCAGTCATATTTTCTAAAGCCCTTTTTGTCCTGTATTAGTGGCAAAAGAAAAATATATTTGCTGTTCAGCAGTGCAGTTATATGTTCTAAAGCCTTTTTTGTCGTGTATTAGTGGCAAAAGAAAAATATGTTTGCCGTTCAGCAGTGCAGTTATATGTTCTAAAGCATTTTGTGGAGTGTATCAGTAGAAAAAAATAAGGGCCTATTTGCCGTTCAGCGGTGCAGTTATATGTTCTAAAGCCCTTTTTGTCGTGTATTAGTGGTAAAAGAAAAATATATTTGCCATTCAGTGGTGCAGTTATATGTTCTAAAGCATTTTGTGGAGTGTATCAGTAGAAAAAAATAAGGGCCTATTTGCCGTTCAGTGGTGCAGTTATATGTTCTAAAGCCCTTTTTTGTGTGTATTAGTGGCACAGAAAAAGTATATGCCGTTGTGTGTTGAAGTGAGAAAATTACAGCCCTTTTTGGAGTGTATTAGTGGCCCAAAATTTTTTTTTATTTGCCGTTCAGCGGTGCAATTATATGTTCTAAAGCCCTTTTTGTCATGTATTAGTGGCAAAAGAAAAATATATTTGCTGTTCAGCGGTGCAGTTATAAGTACTAAAGCATTTTGTGGAGTGCATCAGTGGAAAGAAAAAGGGCCTATTTGCCGTTCTAAAGCCCTTTTTTGCGTGTATTAGTGGCAGAAAAAAATAGTTTTCCGTTGTGTGGTGAAGTGAGAAAATTACAGCCCTTTTTGCCATGTATTAGTGGGAAAAAAAGGGCTTATTAGCCGTTGTGCGGTGAAGTGACAAAATTACTGACTTTTTTAGGGTGTTTTAATTTCCTTTTTATTTATTTATTTGATCTAACAGTATGTCAGACAGAGAAGTGCCAGGCCGTGCACAGGGGAGTGGCAGAGGCCTAAATGTTTCTTGTGAAGGCACAGGTCTCGGCAGCGGTGGTAGCAGGCAGTCAGTGCGTAGTGTTGGGGGTAAAATCACCTAGTTTGCGGTGTGGCATTGTTTTGTTAAGCTGCAGAGGAGGTGAACATGGCCAGATGTAGAATCTGTGGGCAGACGGTGAAGTGTGGCCAGGGTGCCAATGTTGGCACCACGGCCCTACGTCAACATATGCAGCGTCACCATAAAGTGGCCTGGGAGAACCGTGGCTCCAATGTGGTGGTCCAGCCTGCCGCAGCATTCGCTGCATCACCCAGTGGCATGCATCCGTTTTCAGGCAGTCAAGGCTCCACCACCTCAGCCGAAGGGAGCTGTCTGTCATTCCCATCATCTGCTGGTCCTGATGCTCCTGCTCCTCCTACTCCTTGTCAGTAATTCCGTCAGCAATCGATCACCGAAGCGATTGCCAAGAGACAGCAGTATGTGTGCACTCATCCAACACCGCAGAAGCTGAATTTGCTCCTGTCCTTGTTGCTGGTGCAGCATTCCCTTCCTTTCCAAGTGGTGGACTCTGCACCTTTCAGAAAACTGATGGCTTGTGCCAAAACGAGGTGGAGAGTCCCAAGCCATCATTTCTTTGCCAAAAAGGCAGTACCAGCTCTGCACACACATGTAGAACAGAAGGTGGGCCAGTCTTTGAGCCTGTCGGTGTCTGCCATAGTGCACGACAGCGCCGACGTGTGGAGCTGTAACTACGGTCAGGGACAATACATGTCCTTTACGGCCCACTGGGTGAATGTGGTTCCTGCACAGCCACACCAGCAACTTGGCCAGGTGATGCCGCTTCCGCCTCCACGTTCTCACGCCGTTGGTCCTGCGACAATGTCCGCCTCTGCCTCCTCATCCTCCACCGTGTCATGAGTCTCCACTGCAGGGACAATTCACAGTGCCACTCTAGCATAACACATGTGCAGAGCACAGCAGTGTGACGCTGTTCTGCACCTCGTTTGCCTGGGCGAACAGAGTCACACAGGGGAGGAACTGCTCCGTGTCCTTTATCAAGAAATCGAATCCTGGCTTTCTGTGCGACAACTCAAAATCGTAACCATGGTGACCGACAACATGGAAGAACATGGTGTCGGCGCTGCGTCAAGGAGTGCTGAGCCATGTGCTCTGCATGGCACACGTGTTCAATCTGGTTGTCAAGCGGTTCCTAAAGTCTTCCACCCATTTGAAAGACATCCTAAAAATGGGCAGGAAACTTTGCATGCACTTCAGCCACTTGTACACCACAAAGCACACCCACCTTGAGCTGCAGCGGCAGAATGGCATCCCCCCAAATAGGCTAATATGCGACGTTTCCACCCATTAGAATTCCACCCTCCATATGTTGGATCGACTATACGAACAGAGAAAGGCTATTTAAACAATTTCTTGATGATCCAAGAGGACAGGAATACTCCTCTGTCTAACTTCGATGTCAGCCAGTGGCAGCTCATGCATGACACCTGCCGTTTGCTCAGGCCCTTTGAGGAGGCCACATTATTTGTCAGTCGCCAGGACTATGGGATGAACAACTTCATTCCAATGCTTCATATCCTGGGACAGATGCTGGTAAATCTGGCTGGTCAAGGGACTGGGGACATGGTGCCTAGATATTACGGCCACATGAGCCATGTGGGGGCTGAACTGGAGGAGGAGGAGGACATTGGAGCACAAGCAATGTGTGGCGAAATGGGTGATTTTTACACACACGTGACAGGAGAGGAGGAGCAGGAGCAGACAGCAGGAGCTACTGGGCGAAGAGGATGATGAGGCAGAGGACCCAGACACACAGTGGCAGTATGCAGTGGAGATGGAGGCAGGGAGTCTCTCTGAGTCACTTGCACAAATGGCCCGATGCATGCTCACTTGCTTGCGTAGTGACAGCCGAATTGTCATAATTCGGCAGAGGGATGACCAATAGAAAGAGAGAATCCAGCTTTTTGTGGAGTAAAAATTGTTCTTTATTGGCTCATCATATAAAATCCACCAAAATCACAGGAAAAAGGTGTAGTAACATGTTTCGGGCTACAGAATCCAGCCCTTCATCAAGTCTTGATGAAGGGCTGGATTCTGTAGTCTGAAACATGTTACTACACCTTTTTTCTGTGATTTTGTTGGATTTTATATGATGAGCCAATAAACAACAATTTTTACTCCACAAGAAGCTGGATTCTCTCTTTCTATTGGATATTCTATTAGTCCCAGTTCTAGCCTTTTTTCCGTGCTTCGTGGATTAGAGTCAGAGGTGAGAGCTGCAGCCATTTCTAGCATTGTTTTGGGCAGAGGGATGACTTATGGCTCTCCACCTTGTTGGACCCTCGCTACCGGTCCAAAATGAGGGCCTTTTTTACACCTGCTGAGAGGGAGGACAAATTGAACTACTATAGAGACATACTATGTAGTGAGTTGGCCGCTGCCTATCTGTGCCATCGTCCATCCTCTCGCAGGTCTGACCGGGGGGTGGGTCCTCTGCGCTCACGTTCCTCTGCCATGGCTGCTGTGGCCGGGTGAGGGGGGTAGGAGCAGATGAGCAGCTTTCTTTTCCCGCCTAGTGAAGAAACTACTCACCACCAGCAGCAGCTAGACCTGGAGCAGGACCTGAACCAGCAGGTGGTGGCATACTTGGACAGTACCCTGCCACCCCACATTAAATATCCGCTGGACTACTGGGCAGCCAAATTTTATTTGTGGCCGCAATTAACAGAGTTTGCCCAGGAAAAGCTGTTCTGCCCGACCAGTAGTGTGGCATCAGACCGGGTGTTTAGTGCGGCGTGGGCCATAGTTACCCCAAGAAGAACTCGCCTGTCCACCCAAAATGTGAAGAGACTGACCTTTGTCAAGATGAATCAGGCGTGGATCAGCCAGGATTTCCACCCACCAATGACTGATGCATCAGACTAGATCATCAATGGTGCCACACCAACACTTTGACAAAAGAGACTGGTTTCTTCTGGCTACCTGCCTCAGCTACTATTCTTATGCTGCAACCTGCCTGATGCCTCACATCTGATGCCAAGTGCTCCTTCTTTCACCCACCATTCTTAGCTGAAACTCGTATTGCCACACACCTCCCCACTCTGTCACCGGGTTACTCTGTGGTCTCCTGATGCTGCTGTCACCTCCTCAGTATGTCACCTTGCCACTCTGTGGTCTCCTGATGCTGCTGCCACCTCCCCACTTTGTCACCGGGTCACTCTGTGGTCTCCTGATGCTGTTGCCACCTCCACACTATGTCACCTTGCCACTCTGTGCTGCAATAGTGATAAGCGGCATGGGCAATATTAAAGTTTGCGATATTTTGCAAATTTTTGGCCGAATATTCGCCATAAATTAGCAAATTCGAGAATTTGTGATCTCCAGTCATTATTTACGTGATTGCAAAAATCGGCAATGTAATATATTCATGATAAAAATTAGCGATTAGAATATTCGCGATCAACACTAATTAACAATACTGTGATGGATTACTGACCAAATGCTGACCGAGTGAAGGCGGATGCTCAACAGACAGATTCAGTTTTTTGGGGGTTATTGTTCTGACGGATCAGAGAAAGGGCAAAATAATCAGTGAAGTCAACACAAACTTACTGCTGACACCCTCTCCACTCTCTCGGGGAGGGGGGGGGTCTACTTGTAAAAGCGTTTAATAGAACAGGTTCTGTAGACATCTATGTGGAATCAGCTGATGACAGGAGTGCGCTTCTTCTTGACGCTAACATCGACCTGTAAGGCTGAGTTATTTGGTCAGTTTTGGCCCCGTGACTGCCCAAATAAGTGAAGTGTAGTGTTGATCACTAATATTCGAATTGCAAATTTTTATCGCCAATATCGCCACTTCGAGAATTCACGAATATTTAGAATACAGTGATATATATTAGTAATTTTGAATATTCGAGATTTTCTTTTAATCAGTACACATGATCCCTCTCTGCTTCTAGCTTGTGGGCCAATGAGAAGGCTGCAAAATCTTTGACTTTAGGAGTAGTGTTGATTGCGAATTTTCGCAATGCAAATTTTTATCGCAAATTTTTCAATTGCCGATTTCCGCGATCAAGAAAATAATGTCTGGAGATAATGAATTCTCGAATTTGCGAATATATGGCGAATATTCGCCCAAATATTCGCAAAGTATCACAAATTCGAATATTGCCCCTGCCGCTCATCACTAGTGAAGTGTGCAGTAATTCTAAGAGCGACTCCTGTCATCTGCATGTCATACTGACTCACAGTATTATTTTACTACCAGAACAGACTCCCTATGCGTGTTACACAGTGTTACACAGTGTTCTACACCACTATAAAGGCTCTCTGCAGCCAGGAAATAGCCGTTTTTTAATGCAATTCGATGCAAATTAATTTGGATCGAACCAAATTTTTTCGAAAAATGTGACACAGCTGCAGCCACTGATTGGCTGAGTCGGAAAGGTCGAGAATGTGGAGGTGGAAGCGGCGTCACCTGGACAAGTTGCTGGTGTGGCTGGGCAGGAACGACATTTACCAAGTGGGCTGTAAAGGACATATGCTGTTCTTGACCATAGTTACAGCTCTACATGTCGGTGCTGCCATGCACCAGTAACTTGGCCAGGAGCACGTTCAGCTTCTGTGCCGTTGGATGAGTGAACGCATACTGTTGTCTCTTGGCAATTGGTTCAGTGATCAGTTGCTGACGGAATGACTGATGAGGAGTAGGAGGAGGAGCACGAGCATCAGGACCAACAGATGATGGTAAGGACAGACAGCTCCCTTCGGCTGAGGTGGTGGAGCCTTGAGTGCCTGAAATCGGGGGCATGCGACTGGGTGATGCAGTGGTTGCTGCTGCAGGCTGGAGCCATGGTTCTCCCAGGCCACTTTATGGTGAAGCTGCATATGTTGATGCAGGGCTGTGGTGCCAACATTGGCACCCTGGCCACACTTCACCTTCTGCCCACAGATTCTGCAAATTAACAAAAAACTGCCACACCGCCGAGTAGGTGATTTTACCCCCAACACTCCGCACTGACTGACTGCTACGGCCACTGCGTCCGTGAACCCCTGCACCACTATTTTCCGAGCCAGTAGCCTGCAAAGCGGTTGGTCTACCCCGGGCATGTTTGGCTTCCGACCTCCCACTGCTGCCACCCTGTTGACTCCCGGCCACGCTACCGACTTTCTGGCTCCGCCGCTGTCTCGCATGCAAGCTGCCATCCTCTTCTCCCCATGATGATGAAGCCCCTTCATCACCCGGCTCCCAATTGCGATCAGCTATATCATCATTGAGTACTGTCTGCTTGTGCAGTCACTGATATCCTCCTCAAAGGTCTCTGAGCCAGGAGCCTGACCGCTCGCATCACCATCTCCCATGCCACTCTTCTCATCACTACTTGCCTGCCTACCGGAGGAAGCGGCAGGTGTCTCCTCCAGATCTTGGCTAGGCAGTAGCTGCTGACTGTCCTCTAGTAACTCGTCCACGTTGTATAGTTGAGCTGAGCCCACAGTATATAATACTTGTCTGGCTGAGGGAACAGAAAAGGACAGAGGCAGGTTGAGGACAGGTGAAGGCAAAGGGCCTTCTCCCGGGACATGCCAACTAAGGGTTGTGTCTGACGAACCCACGGACTCTTGGCTGGGGGTGTCTGATGTCACTTGGGACGAAGCTAGATGACACCGGAAGCTCAGGCCTCTTGAAGTGACCCCTGCTGCCACACCCCCTTACTCTGCTGTGACCTGTGCCTGCGCCAGAAACATTTAGGCCTCTGCCGCTCCCCTGTGCAGGGCCTGGCACTTCTCTGTCTGACATATTGTTAGATCAAATAAATAAATAAAAAGGAAATTACTACACCCCCAAAAAAGCTGTAATTTTGTCACTTCACCGCACAATGGCTAAAAAGCCTTTTTTTCCCACTAATACACTCCAAAAAGGGCTTTAGAAAATATAACTGCACCGCACAACGGCTAATAAGACTTCTTTTCCTACTAATACACCCCAAAAAAGACTTTTGAACATATAACTGCTCCGCTGAATGGCTAATAAGATTTTTTTTCCACTAATACACTCCAAAAAATGCTTTAAAACATATAACTGCACCGCACAACGGCTAATAAGACGTAGAAATATTTCCTAGTAATATACCGTGTTAATGGCTGTATCACACAGCAGTTGCACCTCCAGGTTTGCTGGAATTACAGAGGTATCATCTATTGCAAACCTGAAAGCAGCAGTATAATGGCAATTTGGATCCACAGTCAGTGCAGAAGTGTAATAGGATTGTTCCTATTACTCAGGCTGTACAGTCCCCTATTAGACCCTGTTCTCCTTTTATAGTGTGGAATAATTCCTCCCTATCCTTTCCCTACACTTCTAATGATCTTTCCCTGAACTTCTATTCAGCAAAAAAAAAGTTTTAAAGTCTTTTCTACCACTGTCCTTAGCGCCTGCTGAAAATGGCTGAATTCAAGATGGCTGAGGCTATTTATAGGGCTGTGACATCACAGGGCTGACTGGCTGCTTTTTGGCTGCATGCATGGCATTGTGGGTGATCCCTCGTTCCCAGAGTTTCTTGCTCCATGTCCTAACATGTGCAGCAGCCATTTTAGGAAAAAATGCGATTCATTACCACGAAGCGTCAGGAAATTCGGATTTGGTGTGAATAAAATATTTCCTGAAATTCGGATCGAATCCCACTTCGTCAGCTTCGATTCGCTCATCTCTAGTTCTCGGCCTAAAAAAAACCTCAACATACCGACAGACAAAAAATTATTTTATTTTAATAAATATATTTATATATAAATCTTTTTCACCACCAATTACTTGTCCCAAGATTTTCCAAATAGTGTGTAGATCTTAATCTTTACTCTGACCGCATGTGTTATTTCACACCAAAAAATTATTTCTGTAACTTGGCCGAAGCAGTTTCCTTCAAAAAGCTGAATTATTTGAACATTATAGATCTGTACTTGATAGATACTGCAGATATTTTTTCATAATGGAAGTGAATGGCAGACCAATCCAAATGTAAGGGGAAATTGTTTCAAATCCAATTTGGTCAATTGCGAATAACATGGCCAATACCCAAATCGAAAGTTCCCCAATTGCTCTAAAAAGTTGCGGTCTGGGGTCTGCTAGGACTGTATCCAACCCCTTTCAATCTCTTTCAATCCAAGGCAGCATTAATAGACATTTCTAGTAATGGGAGTGACAAATGTAGACTGCACATGGAAGGTATCCATATTTTGTAGTTCCGTGGTTTTCATACACAGTTGTGTGCATGAGGCCCATATTTGTCTCCTGTAATTGCTCTGTAGTGTCCTGCCATGCTTGTTCTGATAGATTATTAATTTTAATAGTTTTTTTCCCTTCTTTTACTCTCCAATGTACTCTTCATGATTATGGCATACATAACACACTCACAGCCCTGCTGCATACACACACAGATCTCTGCTGCATGCACACAAAGCTCTGCTGCATGCACACAAAGCTCTGCTGCATGCACACAAAGCTCTGCTGCATGCACTCACGCAGCTTTGGTTCACACAGCTGTTCTGCATACACAGAGCTCTGCTGCATATGAACAGCTCTGCTACATACACAGAACCTGCTACATTAACACAACTTTGCTACATCTCTCACTGATCCAGCAAAACGTTATATGAACACTCTGCCAGGTCATTGAAAGAAGCAGTCAGGGTGTCTGTCACCGCTGGACCACCATGACTGTGGACTATAAGACACAGGCACTTTTTAGCAAGATTTTTTTATCTTATAGTCCAAAAAATATGGTATACCACTCACTGAAGTCTGTAAATCCCATTGACTGCAATAGTATAAAATTGAAGTCTATAGTACAATGGTACAAGTGATCAGAAAATTGCATATTCAATTCTTCTAAGGGGACTACAAATTACTGTAAAAAAAAAAACGAATTTATATGGTAAAATATATTAAAATAACATTTAATGTTCGCACAACCCTTATAATGTCTCAGAAACCAACAACCATTGTTCCATCTGCATTTGACCATAACTGACATCCATGAGGCCACTGCCACTTCCTTCTTGAAATCAAAGAGTCATATCAGTAAGACCCATAATAAACCCAACAATATTCCATGAATATGTGTCATGGAACAACCCCTTTAAAGTGTACCTGTTTTCAAAAAAGCTTGCATAATGTTTGTGCTTCTTTGTACAATGATAACTATGAAGGAATTGATCTTTTTTGGGCGTCTCTAAATGATTCCTTGATTCTGCTGCACAGCTAGATGCATTTCTCTCACAAGCAGGGGTCATCTCCCATTTGTGGAATCTGCCAGCATTGTACTGCTGTGATGTCCTTTCCCTTACCTCCCACTATGCTTGTTTTTAGCTCCGGAGCACACAGAACAAATAAGGAGGGAGAAATCCCACTCACAGAAAGGCAGGGGGCTCCTGTGATGTTTAGAAGGAGTGTAGAAGCTGTTGTTTTATCATGCTCAGGATCTCAGCTAGCTCTCACACCAACCACTTCCTCTCAGCCATCTTCTGAGTGTCGGTTATTAGGGAACAATCTTGCATGACAACAGGCAGTGGACTGCAAATTAGATGGAAGTGAGCCCCCTAGTGGCCATGACTTTACAGCCTTTTTTCTGGTGGATGCAGGCAGATTTTTTAAATGAAGTGATTTAGAAATTACACCATTCTCTATCACATAAAATGAAATAGTGTGAAAGTAAATATACTCGTTAAGTGCAGTTCTAAGCCTATGGCCAGCTGTATAGTTTTCCTAAACTCCTCTCTATATTTTTTACTTTCTGAATACTCTTAAATACTTACTGAAATGATACTAACATCATTTTACTTGCCTTGAGCAGACCCCTTCAAGTCTTACTCATGACATTTTGTGCAAATGCAATAATGATAATCCAGTATCAGCAGTCTCCAAAAATAGAAATAGTTGTACAGTCATAAAAAATACCAGACCCTAGCATGGTTCCTCGCCTTATGTTATGCTCTTTCTTAGTCTTTTGTCTCATACTGTTGTGTGGTCATACTGTTGATTTTTGTCCGTAGGAAAGAAGGTCATTGACAGGTTACACTAATGAAGAGAGACAAGCTTCAAATGCTGAGACTTTCTGAAATTGTTTCTGATGTGTTGGCAATGATAATTGCCAATTGAAGGGACTCCACATTTTGAGGCTATGGCTTTATCTACAACCTTGGCAGATATTAGTCAATACAGACTTATCACTGCATTAAAACGGTATTAATATGGCACACAAATCACTGGAAATTTCCCTAGGTGTTGTGTTTTTATTAATTTCAAGTTCTCTGTAGTTGACCACTCTCATATCTTGGAGAAGGCAACATTACTGCTCAGGAAGCCTCTACCAAACATCTTATGAAACTTTTAACTGATCTGGCACAATCTCATAAACACTCAAGTTTTTGTCAGGCTAGGAAATAGGAGAATGGTGAGATCAATTTAACTATGATATATAAGTCTTGGTGCAGTATTCTCTAGAGAAGATTCAATAGAAATTATTTCGGAAACATGTACTTTTTTGAAAGCTATCTATATAGACATGGACTCATGACTACATGAAATGGGGCCAGGGCAAGGACATCTAGTTTGCCAAAATATCTCACAAAAAGCTCTAAACATAACTTTTTCTGACATAACCTCCCAGTTCAATTAGTTGTACAGTGTTACAGAAGCAAAATGCAAAGAAACTAATACTTTTAGCTGGCATAACACGTTTGCTTTTTGTACTTAATCCAGAACTTCCTCCAGATAGAACATGCCTTTTGGAGCTCAGATGATTTTATAATTTTTTTTAGCTGTATATAAATGGGCGTAAGTTGGTTTGAATATTTTTAGCATAATATGAACAGAGTGCTAGGTATGCACCACCATGCAACTTGATGAAAAAGATGATAATTAAGAGAGGACTTGTGCAAAGTCTTTGGGCACTGCATTACTGTTTGACTATTAGGTCTACCTTCGGGATACCATTGCGGCATTGGGTGTGGAACCACTGTGTCATCCAACAGACTTGACTTTAGGCTACTTCTAAGGGCATTATCTTGGCAGTGCCCTGTTTTTTACCCTTTAACCCCTAAACAGGGATATGGTCTTTGCTGCTGGAGAACCACCAGGCTGCTACGTCATCGAGTAGTCTCTGTATGATTGATGGCTGACCCATGGGGGTTAAAGACACCGGTGGAGAGCATTGACGGTTAGGCAAAATTGTGGTCAGGGATAGGTCGAGGTCAGGGCAGGCAGACTATGTGGAAAACTTTCTGAGTTCAGGGCAAGCAGTGAAGGGTTAATACAGAGGCCAGGAACAGGTCAGGTAGCAAAGAGTTACAATCCAGGAAACTATTGCTCAGACATCTTCCCACAGGAGAAGGTGTCTACAATACCCCAAGGTTGCTAGTCATTGGATGGGAAGAATTAGGGTACGTGCATGCTGGCCTTTAAAGACCCCGGTGGAGAGGGCAGAGGAGGACAGTCCTTGCCGACAAGTAGGAAACAGCCTGAATGGAGGGACAGAATAGACCTGGTGGGTGGAACCACCAGGAAGAGGAAGACAACAGAGGGTGGGTCCGTGCCATCAGGACAGGTAAGCAGAGCAGCCGCAGCCGCGGGCTATGGCTGTAACACCTACTCTGTAGGCAGAGGCATTGCTAGGGTCCTAAAATATCAGGGGTACAGGGACATTGTGTTGTATCTTGAAGCTAATGTATTTGTTGATGTATTTTAGTCATGAGAGTTTAATATATTATTTTTGAAATATAAAAATTGAGGCATAATTAATATTATGGTTTACTTACAGAGAACACACTTAATTTTGGCATGATTACTACATGCGGCAGAATATTGTGGTTTGGCCAAAAAACGGGTATTCACTATAATCTGCTACAGTGCAAGATCTGAAGGACCTGGATGAGGTGACCATTGTGTGACCATGTGATCAATGCAGGTAGGGGTGGAGTTCAGCAGTGGAGAAGTAGTGAGCCTGAGAAACCTTTGGAGTTGTAGTCCTCTCCTCTTATACCCTCTCACTGTAATGTGCTTTGATATCACATAATATTAGCCTGGATATTCTGGGAGTTGTAGTTCTCTCATCATATCTCCTCCCTGGAATGTGCTCTGCTATCACAGTATATCAGCCTGGAGATGCTGGGAGTTGTAGTCCTCTCATCTTGTACATGTTTCTTGAAATGTCCTCTGATATTTCATAATAACGACCTGGATATGCTGGGAGTTGTAGCCCTCTCCTAATGTCTTTTGATGCTGGTATATAGATTACAGTTTCCATTCTGTGTGTAGTATCATCATCCACTGTCCCAGGTATGGTGTCCACCTTTTGGGGGCTATAAAAGGGGTCACCCTAAGGGTACATTCACACAACCGTCAGACAGCTGCTCCCATTTTGCAGACTGCACACGGACACCAGCCTTCTGCCCTCAGGACCTATTGACCTCAATGGGTCTGCGATCTGCAAGAGGAAGCTTCCATACAGTACATGTCCAATCTTTGCCCTCACCTTGTGGATCGCAGTCCCATTGAAGTCAATGGCTTTGCACTTCAATGCAGAATGCAGACACCCAGAGTCTGTGTTTTGCGAGTCCGTAGTTTGCGGTCATCCAGCAGATGTCCAATGGTTGTGTGAATGGACCCTAATAGTGCAGAAACTGACTACTGGGGTCCGCAGACTCGTATAAGTACACACATGTGAAGCTAGTTCAACATTAACGTCCACTGACTCCTCATGCCAATTAAAGCGATCTCCCCAAGGAGAGAAAGTACCCCCCAAAACCTCTGACTGCATTAATAAGTCAGTCAGTGTGACAGAACTGACTAGTGGCATGACTGTTGGACAAAACAAGCAATGCAACAGCTCACTGCAAAGCAAATAAAGTACAAAATTGCATCATAATTGCAAATGCTATACTAATAAGTTAGAGATACTTGGCAAATCATTTTGTAGAAAATTATTTGAGCCCGTCTGCCGAACGTCAAGGCGGTCTCTAGTTAGACAGGTTCCTAACACTAAATATACCTGTTATGTGCCACAGCGGCTATCATATAATTCAGAAAGTGCAGGTTCCACTTACATGCTGGATCCGCCTGAATTTCTATCATTTTCGGTGCCAAAATGGCCTCCATTATATCCAGGGAAAGCGGTTCCCAGCATGCACGCCGGGCCCACTCCACACCACCCCTGGCGCCACATGGTCACCAAGGACTGCAATGAGAGTCCACACACTATCTCTCTCCTGGTGCCAGATGGCTTCAGTGAGTGAGGGGGAGCGGGCCAAGCTATGTACTAACACTAATTAAAATCAACCTGTGTGACAGACGAGCTGGTCAGGAGTGCACGACTGGGGAGGCAGCCACGCCTCCAGCACAAACTACAAAGAAAAAGGGGGTCAGTCAGCACATCCCAAAGCGCAGGGGCACGTTGCTATGGCTGAGAACAAGACTGTTGGACAAAACAAGCAATGCAACAGCTCACTGCAAAGCAAATAAAGTACAAAATTGCATCATAATTGCAAATGCTATACTAATAAGTTAGAGATACTTGGCAAATCATTTTGTACAAAATTATTTGAGCCCGTCTGCCGAACGTCAAGGCGGTCTCTAGTTAGACGGGTTCCTAACACTAAATATACCTGTTATGTGCCACAGCGGCTATCATATAATTCAGAAAGTGCAGGTGGAACCTGCACTTTCTGAATTATATGATAGCCGCTGTGGCACATAACAGGTATATTTAGTGTTAGGAACCCGTCTAACTAGAGACCGCCTTGACGTTCGGCAGACGGGCTCAAATAATTTTGTACAAAATGATCTGACTAGTGGCATGGGTGGAGATGAAGTGACAAGGAGGAGGAAGACGAGAAAGTAAGGTATGAACATGCACTACCCCGTGCTGTGTCAGGCCTTAGGTTATATAATGACCTGTGGAGAGTTGTATATTTGCAGACTACCTATGCCAATTATAAAAGTGGTCCTTTTAAGAAATAGTGTTTATTATTTGCATTGCACAAGAAGGACAAAAAACAGAAGAGAGCAAATTCAAGTTAAAAATATTTCCAGAGTACCTCCCACCTTCCAAGGGGCTACCGAAGAAATGAGATGAGTTAATTACTTGCAATTCGTTTGGGGCAAATTCTAGCGAATCAGTCAAAAAATTCTGTTTGGGTCTATTCTGAATCAAAACCTACAATTGGACTGACAATTGACATATGACATTTTGTGGTCTCCTTATCTTTCTCTCTTTTTACTTTTTCTTTCTTTCTATCTTTCCCTCCCCGCCTGCGATTGACGCACTAAAATGCATAGCCATGCACAATTATAAACAATAGCAATACTGCAATTGTTTTTTGGGAAGAAAAAGGCGCAGTTGAGCAGCATATGCAGAAAGATATTTGCTGCTGATTGTGCTGGGAGTGGGAATATTCCTATAAAACACTTATAAACCGGAGATTCCTTAAGTTTTTCGGGAAAGTAAGCTGGTTCATGCACAGAAATAAATGATCTTTATGCAGGATCTTTGTGCTTACAATGCCATGAAATGATATGAACAGTTCCAGCAGCTTCCCTGACTGTAAGATATACAACACACTGCCCCTATGCTCTCCCTATTGATTATCTATTTACCTAAATATATCTCCTTTAAAATTCCTACACTATTCCTGCAAGAACCTAAGATGTCTGGCCTGTGTCTGTAATTGGTGTCTGTCAGGTCCATGGCAGCACTATCCTCTCACATCACTGGCTGAGCCCACAATGGCGGTTATGCTTCACAGTTAGCACAGCGGGCTAATAAATCAGCCAATATTCTCCCTTTTGATTGGCTGTCAGGCTGCCTGCAGAGCATTGTAGGCAAGCCCACCGGCCCTTCCCAGTTTCATGTGAGCCTCCATCTTCATCCTCCATGCCATGCCTTCCCCTCATCTAAAGCGAATCACCAAAACTTCGGATTGATTTAAAAGAATAATTTTTGTGAAATTCATGACAAATCCGATTAATTTAAAATCAATTTTCTCTTCTCTTTGATGTGACAAGATAAACACAGGAGGATTGAAGGGTATACACAGGAGACAAAAGGAGGGATGGATCAAACATACAGACAGGAGAGGACACAGGGCAGCATCTCTTCAAACCTCGATCCTAAACCGGCGGGAAACAAAGAACGTGGAAGCGGAGGAACAAGGAGCAGAGAGGTAAAGGAGAGCAGGCGGAGACCAGAGACAGGAACCATCCACAAGCTCCAGGTAGAAACAGATAGTCACGGCACGGATCGGTAAAGGAGAGCAGGCGGGCACCAGAAACGGGGACAATCCACGAGTGCCAGATAGAAGCAGACAATCACGGCAGGGAAACAAACAAGGTGTTGAGGAGGTCCGAGCGTGTCCAGGGCTCGGAGGCGGTGAAACCCATAGATCAGTCAGAGTAGAGCATGGTTTGCATGGTGTGACGAGGTGGAGCGGGAGGAGGGAGGCGCAACATAGCATGACTACGTCATCACGTCATCCGCATTACCCTCTTCTCTTGCTCTTCTCTGATTATGAATGATAAAATGGGCAGAATTTTTACTACAAATTATTAATGAAGTAATTTTGTCTGCCATAAGATGCCAACTTTCTTTTTTTATTAGATCCAAATGTATCTTTTTATATATTAGGTATAGATATATAGATATATATTAAATATATATATATATATATATATATATATATATACACTGCTCAAAAAAATTAAGGGAACACAAAAATAACACATCCTAGATCTGAGTTAATTAAATATTCTTCTGAAATACTTTGTTCTTTACATAGTTGAATGTGCTGACAACAAAATCACACAAAAATTAAAAAATGGAAATCAAATTTTTCAACCCATGGAGGTCTGGATTTGGAGTCACACTCAAAATTAAAGTGGAAAAACACACTACAGGCTGATCCAACTTTGATGTAATGTCCTTAAAACGAGTCAAAATATGGCTCAGTAGTGTGTGTGGCCTCCACGTGCCTGTGTGACCTCCCTACAACGCCTGTGCATGCTCCTGATGAAGTGGCGGACGGTCTCCTGAGGGATCTCCTCCCAGACCTGGACTAAAGCATCTGCCAACTCCTGGACAGTCTGTGGTGCAATGTGACGTTGGTGGATAGAGCGAGACATGATGTCCCAGATGTGCTCAATTGGATTCAGGTCTGGGGAACAGGCGGGCCAGTCCATAGCATCAATGCCTTCGTCTTGCAGGAACTGCTAACACACTCCAGCCACATGAGGTCTAGCATTGTCTTGCATTAGGAGGAACCCAGGGCCAACCGCACCAGCATATGGTCTCACAAGGGGTCTGAGGATCTCATCTCGGTACCTAATGGCAGTCAGGCTACCTCTGGCGAGCACATGAAAGGCTGTGCGGCCCTCCAAAGAAATGCCCCCCCACACCATTACTGACCCAATGCCAAACCGGTCATGCTGGAGGAGGTTGCAGGCAGCAGAACGTTCTCCACGGCGTCTCCAGACTCTGTCACGTCTGTCACATGTGCTCAGTGTGAACCTGCTTTCATCTGTGAAGAGCACAGGGCGCCATTGGCGAATTTGCCAATCTTGGTGTTCTCTGGCAAATGCCAAACATCCTGCACGGTGTTGGGCTGTAAGCACAACCCCCACCTGTGGACGTCAGGCCCTCATATCACCCTCATGGAGTCTGTTTCAGACCGTTTGAGCAGACACATGCACATTTGTGGCCTGCTGGAGGTCATTTTGCAGGGCTCTGGCATTGCTCCTCCTGTTCCTCCTTGCACAAAGGCGGAGGTAGCGGTCCTGCTGCTGGGTTGTTGCCCTCCTACGGCCTCCTCCACGTCTCCTGATGTACTGGCCTGTCTCCTGGTAGTGCCTCCATGCTCTGGACACTACGCTGACAGACACAGCAAACCTTCTTGCCACAGCTCGCATTGATGTGCCATCCTGGATAAGCTGCACTACCTGAGCCACTTGGGTGGGTTGTAGACTCCGTCTCATGCTACCACTAGAGTGAAAGCACTGCCAGCATTCAAAAGTGCCCAAAGCATTAGCCAGGAAGCATAGGAACTGAGAAGTGGTCTGTGGTCAACACCTGCAGAACCAATCCTTTATTGGGGGTGTCTTGCTAATTGCCTATAATTTCCACCTGTTGTCTATCCCATTTGTACAACAGAATGTGAAATTGATTGTCACTCAGTGTTGCTTCCTAAGTGGACAGTTTTATTTCACAGAAGTGTGATTGACTTGGAGTTACATTGCCTTGTTTAAGTGTTCCCTTTATTTTTTTGAGCAGTGTATATATATATATATATATGTATTAAATGGCAGCACCAACCTGTATTTGAAGATGGGTGTTAGCTCCAAGGGGAAAAGCTTGCCCAGAATATAAAAATAAAAAGCAGAGCAGCACTCCAAATTGTGGTAGAAAATGGGATGTGTTTATACACCCATAAGTGACGCTACGTTTCAGCTCCAACATGAAGCCTTTCTCAAGCTTGAGAAAGGCTTCATGTTGGAGTCGAAACGTCGCGTCACTTATGAGTGAATAAACACATCCCTTTTCTACCACAATTTGGAGTGCTGCTCTGCTTTTTATATATATATACACTGCGTGCAGAATTATTAGGCAAATGAGTATTTTGACCACATCATCCTCTTTATGCATGTTGTCTTACTCCAAGCTGTATAGGCTCGAAAGCCTACTACCAATTAAGCATATTAGGTGATGTGCATCTCTGTAATGAGAAGGGTTGTGGTCTAATGACATCAACACCCTATATTAGGTGTGCAGAATTATTAGGCAACTTCCTTTCCTTTGGCAAAATGGGTCAAAAGAAGGACTTGACAGGCTCAGAAAAGTCAAAAATAGTGAGATATCTTGCAGAGGGATGCAGCACTTTTAAAATTGCAAAGCTTCTGAAGCGTGATCATCGAACAATCAAGCGTTTCATTCAAAATAGTCAACAGGGTTGCAAGAAGCGTGTGGAAAAACCAAGGCGCAAAATAACTGCCCATGAACTGAGAAAATCAAGCGTGCAGCTGCCAAGATGCCACTTGCCACCAGTTTGGCCATATTTCAGAGCTGCAACATCACTGGAGTGCCCAAAAGCACAAGGTGTGCAATACTCAGAGACATGGCCAAGGTAAGAAAGGCTGAAAGACGACCACCACTGAACAAGACACACAAGCTGAAACGTCAAGACTGGGCCAAGAAATATCTCAAGACTGATTTTTCTAAGGTTTTATGGACTGATGAAATGAGAGTGAGTCTTGATGGGCCAGATGGCTGGGCCCGTGGCTGGATTGGTAAAGGGCAGAGAGCTCCAGTCCGACTCAGACGCCAGAAAGGTGGAGGTGGAGTACTGGTTTGGGCTGGTATCATCAAAGATGAGCTTGTGGGGCCTTTTCGGGTTGAGGATGGAGTCAAGCTCAACTCCCAGTCCTACTGCCAGTTTCTGGAAGACACCTTCTTCAAGCAGTGGTACAGGAAGAAGTCTGCATCCTTCAAGAAAAACATGATTTTCATGCAGGACAATGCTCCATCACACGCGTCCAAGTACTCCACAGCGTGGCTGGCAAGAAAGGGTATAAAAGAAGAAAATCTAATGACATGGCCTCCTTGTTCACCTGATCTGAACCCCATTGAGAACCTGTGGTCCATCATCAAATGTGAGATTTACAAGGAGGGAAAACAGTACACCTCTCTGAACAGTGTCTGGGAGGCTGTGGTTGCTGCTGTACGCAATGTTGATGGTGAACAGATCAAAACACTGACAGAATCCATGGCTGGCAGGCTTTTGAGTGTCCTTGCAAAGAAAGGTGGCTATATTGGTCACTGATTTGTTTTTGTTTTGTTTTTGAATGTCAGAAATGTATATTTGTGAATGTTGAGATGTTATATTGGTTTCACTGGTAAAAATAAATAATTGAAATGGGTATATATTAGTTTTTTGTTAAGTTGCCTAATAATTATGCACAGTAATAGTCACCTGCACACACAGATATCCCCCTAAAATAGCTAAAACTAAAAACAAACTAAAAACTACTTCCAAAAATATTCAGCTTTGATATTAATGAGTTTTTTGGGTTCATTGAGAACATGGTTGTTGTTCAATAATAAAATTAATCCTCAAAAATACAACTTGCCTAATAATTCTGCACTCCCTGTATACACTCACCTAAAGAATTATTAGGAACACCTGTTCTATTTCTCATTAATGCAATTATCTAGTCAACCAATCACATGGCAGTTGCTTCAATGCATTTAGGGGGGTGGTCCTGGTCAAGACAATCTCCTGAACTCCAAACTGAATGTCAGAATGGGAAAGAAAGGTGATTTAAGCAATTTTGAGCGTGGCATGGTTCTTGGTGCCAGATGGGCCGGTCTGAGTATTTCACAATTTGTTCAGTTACTGGGATTTTCACGCACAACCATTTCTAGGGTTTACAAAGAATGGTGTGAAAAGGGAAAAACATCCAGTATGCGGCAGTCCTGTGGGCAAAAATGCCTTGTGGATGCTAGAGGTCAGAGGAGAATGGGCCGACTGATTCAAGCTGATAGAAGAGCAACGTTGACTGAAATAACCACTCGTTACAACCAAGGTATGCAGCAAAGCATTTGTGAAGCCACAACCTTGAGGCGGATGGGCTACAACAGCAGAAGACCCCACCGGGTACCACTCATCTCCACTACAAATATGAAAAAGAGGCTACAATTTGCACAAGCTCACCAAAATTGGACTGTTGAAGACTGTAAAAATGTTGCCTGGTCTGATGAGTCTCGATTTCTGTTGAGACATTCAAATGGTAGAGTCCGAATTTGGCGTAAACAGAATGAGAACATGTATCCATCCTCTGATGGCTACTTCCAGCAGGATAATGCACCATGTCACAAAGCTTGAATCATTTCAAATTGGTTTCTTGAACATGACAATGAGTTCACTGTACTAAATTGGCCCCCACAGTCACCAGATCTCAACCCAATAGAGCATCTTTAGGATGTGGTGGAACGGGAGCTTTGTGCCCTGGATGTGCATCCCTCAAATCTCCATCAACTGCAAGATGCTATCCTATCAATATGCGCCAACATTTCTAAAGAATGCTATCAGCACCTTGTTGAATCAATGCCACGTAGAATTAAGACAGTTCTGAACGCAAAAGGGGGTCCAACACCATATTAGTATGGTGTTCCTAATAATTATTTAGGTGAGTATATATATATATATATATATATATATATATTCAATATTCAATATAGATTATAATCACAAGGTGTGGCCCACGTTCTCCGCCATGTAAAAGTACAAGGCACTACTAAATGGTACTGCAAAAGTAGTGCAACTCCAGCAACTCGGCAAGGGGGGGGGCTTAGCTTGCAGACAAGCTAATTGCTGGTCAAGAATAGTTTTTTCATGGTCACATGTCTCACAATGGAGTAGAAGACAAGGAGGACAAGGAGGAAGAGGAGTCTTAGCAGGAGAAGAAACTGATGATGATGACAAGGACACTGTATTGCACAAAGAGGGGGCTTTTTTGTACTGGCACACAGAAAGGGGCATTTTATGTTTTTATGTACTGGCACATATTTTAAGGGGGGATTTTTTGCACTGGCAAGCATTATAAAGGAGTATTTTTTGTATTGGCATCAAGAGAGGAGCAACTGCCTCTGCAAGTGCACGTGATGAGGTGAGTCATTTTTTATTTATTTTTTGGCTTAAGTTTTATGCCCTTTAATATATATGATAGGGGGCGTTACTAGGGTCTCAAAAGATCCAGGGTCCAAGCTCCAATAAATATGTCCCAATTCTCTAAGTTGACCCTCAACAGCGCCTCCCAGTTGACGTCTTCTCTGATGTAGATCTTCTCTGTCAGCATGTTCTCCATTCGGTCAGGAAAACTTCTTTCAGCCGCGTCTCATCTCTGCGAGAGAGACACACACACAGGGAGAGACACACACACAGGGACAGACACACACAAGGGGATAGACACACACACACACACAGGGACAGACACACACACACACACATGGAGAGACACACACACAGGGACATACACACACACATGGAGAGACACACACACAGGGACATACACACACACAGGGACAGACCCACACAGCGACAGACACACACACACACACACACACACACACAGGGAAAGACACAAACACACACAGGGACAGACACACACAGGGAGAGACACACACACAGGGACATACACACACACATGAAGAGACACACACACAGGGACATACACACACACAGAGGGACAGACACACACAAGGGGATAGACACACAGGGACAGACACACACACACACACATGGAGAGACACACACACAGGGACAGACACACACACAGGGACAGACACACACAGGGACAGACACACACAGGGACAGACACACACACACACACACACAGGGACACACACACAGGGAAAGACACACACAGGGAAAGACACACACACACACACACACACAGGGAGAGACACACACACAGGGACAGACACACACAAGGGGATAGACACACACACACACAGGGACAGACACACACACACACACATGGAGAGACACACACACAGGGACATACACACACACATGGAGAGACACACACACAGGGACATACACACACACAGGGACAGACCCACACAGCGACAGACACACACACACACACACACACACACACACACAGGGACACACACACAGGGAAAGACACAAACACACACAGGGACAGACACACACAGGGAGAGACACACACACAGGGACATACACACACACAGGGACATACACACACACAGAGGGACAGACACACACAAGGGGATAGACACACAGGGACAGACACACACACACACATGGAGAGACACACACACAGGGACAGACACACACACAGGGACAGACACACACAGGGACAGACACACACAGGGACAGACACACACACACACACACAGGGACACACACACAGGGAAAGACACACAGAGGGAAAGACACACACACACACACAGGGAGAGACACACACACAGGGACATACACACACACAGAGGGACAGACACACACAAGGGGATAGACACACACACAGGGACGGACAGACACACACACACACACACACACACATGGAGAGACACACACACAGGGACATACACACACAGGGACAGACACACACACACACAGGGACAGACACACACACACAGGGAAAGACACACACAGGGAAAGACACACACACACAGGGAGAGACACACACACAGGGACATACACACACACAGAGGAACAGACACACACAAGGGGATATACACACACACAGACACACACACACACACACACATGGAGAGACACACACACAGGGACATACACACACACAGTGACAGACACACACACACAGTGACAAACACACACAGGGACAGACACAAACAGAGGGACAGACACACACACATGGACAGACACACAGCTAAGCTGTCACTAGTGTAGGGGAGCAGGGTTACTAGTGGGGTGACAGGAGGAAGGGGGAGCAGGGTCATTAGGGGGGAAAGGAGGAGGGGGAGCAGGGTCACTGGGGGGCAGGAGGAGAGGGGGAGAAGGGTCACTAGTGGAGTGACAGGAGGAGGGGGAAGCAGGGTCACTAGTGGGGTGACAGGAGGAGGGAGCAGGGTCACTAGTGGGGTGACAGGAGGAGGGGGAAGCAGGGTCACTAGTGGGGTGACAGGAGGAGGGAGCAGGGTCACTAGTGGGGTGACAGGAGGAGGGAGCAGGGTCACTAGTGGGGTGACAGGAGGAGGGAGCAGGGTCACTAGTGGGGTGACAGGAGGAGGGGGGAGCAGGGTCACTAGTGGGGTGACAGGAGGAGGGGGGAACAGGGTCACTAGTGGGGTGACAGGAGGAGGGGGAGCAGAGAACTGTGAGACTGGACGGAACCATGATTGGGGGAGGAGGGAATCACTTACTTGAAGACTGATAGGTCGGGCTTTTCACTGCCACAACAACAAGGCCGGGGGGGGGGGGGGGGTCACATGAGTCCGTGGCTCCCCAGGGTCCTTGGTCCTTGGGCAGCGCGCCTGCTCTCCTTAATACAGCCACTTCCGGGAGCCGGCCCCTCCTCCTTCCAGCTCTTGCCGGCTTCCCTTACCTGACCCGACCTGTGTCGCCAATACCCAACCAATAACAAAGCTCCTTGCTGTAAGGAGATTTGTTATTGGTTATTTCAGGCACAGGCAGCATCGCTGCGCTGCCCGTGCCGTTCACAGCGCTCACTGCACTGATGAATGTGGGAGACTTTTTCCAGGGAGTAAAATGTATTATTTAGTAAAAGCAGAGGAGTGCCTAGGTTGTTTGGCACCCGGGGCGGGTCCTTTCTCTGGCACCCCCCCTAATACTTAAAAAAAATTGTGCCTCTCACAGTAGTATTGCCCTCATTGTACAACCTTAACAGTAGTTTTGTACAGATGTGTGCCCCCTAACAGTAGTATGCCCTCATTGAGCCCCCTAACAGTCGTTATGCCCACATTGTGCCCCCTTAAAGCACTTATCCCTTCATTGTGCCCCTTCATAGTAGTTATGCCCTCATTGTGCCCCTCTCACAGTAGTCATGCCCTTTCTGTGGCCCTTTCACAGTAGTAATGCCCTATCTGTGCCCCTTCACAGTTGTAATACCCTCTTTGTGCCCCCCTCACAGTAATAATCCCTATTGTGCCTCCTTCACAGTAATAATGCCCCTTAATAGTAGTAATGCCCATTGTCCCCCTTCACAGTAATAATGCCCATTGTGCCCCCTTAATAGTAATAAGGTCATTGTGCCCCCTTCACAGTAATAATGCCCTCTGTGTCCCCTCCATAGTAGAAATCCCCATTGTGCCCCTTTAATAGTAGTAATGCCCTCTGTGCTAGTAATGCCCATTGTGCCCCTTCACAGTAATAATGCCCTCTGTGCCCCCTTCAGAGTAGTAATGCCCTCTGTGCACTGTGCCCCCTCCATAGTAGAAATGCCCATTGTGTCCCCTTCACATTAGCAATGCCCTCTGTGCCCCTTCAGAGTAGAAGTGGCCATTGTACCCCTACCATAGTAGAAATGTCCATTGTGCCCCCTTCACATTAGCAATGCCATTGTGCCCACTCCAGAGAAGAAATGCCCATTGTTCCCCCTCCAGAATATAAATGCCCATTGTGCCCCCTTCACATTAGCAATGTCCATTGTGCCCCCTCCAGAGTAAAAAATGCTCATTGTGCCCCCTTTATATTAGCAATAATCTTTGTGCCCGTTTGTGTTAAAAACAAAAAACAAAAAACACACTAATTACTCACCTTGTCTGGTTCCTGAAGCTCACAATCCTCTCTCCCCTGCAGGCACAGATCACTCTGTGGCACTGTGTGGGCGGAGTTTATGCAGACTCCCGGACTGTAGGCTCCACCCACACAGGCCGGCAGCGCGATCCGTGCCTGCAGGCTGAATGGTGGAGCAGGGAGAAGTCCCATTTAAATAACATCACTCCCTATCTCAGCCGCCATCAACATACAGTCCCATGTAAATAACATCACTCCCTCCCATAGCTGCCATCAACATACAGTCCCATGTAAATATGTAGCAGACCTCACCACATCTTTTTCCCCCAGGACTTCTGCTCTTCACTACCGTCCTCTCCTGCACTGGTCACATGATGGCGACATCATCACAGGTCCTTCTCAACCACTGCCTGTTTTACTGGTCACATGACATGTGATGTCACCACAGGTCCTTCAGCTCTTCCAGTGCATCAGATTCAATTGTATTGCCGTCCTCAGGCAGGCAGTACATTCGGGGCCCGGGACAAAACATCAGGCGCCCAGGCCTCGAATGTTTTAACCTAGCAACGCACCTGATGATATGAACATCTTCAATACCACAAACCAATACTCATCAAAGTCAGTATGTGACAAAGCTGAGGGCACTTTGCTGCAACATTTGAGTTAGGCTTATTACATGATGAACTTATCAAGAGGCAGAAAAGTTCTGGGATCAAAAGTCATTAATGTTAGAAAGAAAATGCTCAGAGTACCAGACCTTAACCTGCAAAGATACAGAGAGTCACTGACATGCAGAAGCCATGAACTTACAGAAAAGCAAATACAAGCAATGCCAGATAGCAAAAGGGAAACTGAAGCCGTAAATTATGCTGCAAAAACACACCAAAAACAACTCACGAAAGAAAGCAAGATGAAAACAGAAACGTAGTCGGCTGACAATATCAGATGTACTGTAGATACTGTACAAGTAACAACCACCCCTGAAGCAGAGACCACTGTCCTGCATATGGAGAAACTTGTAGTAAGTTTTTCTAAAGTATGCAGGCAGAAATCAAGTGCCAACATACAAATGGCTGTACAAATCAAGAGCAGCAGCTCGGAAGAATCAGTAAAAAGTGTGGTACCATGTAAGGCTGCTTTTACATCTGCGTCGTCCATCACAGAATTAGTTAAAAATAGCAAAGAAGTTCTCATGAAGGGAAACTTAACATATCCCATTTTAGTCAATGGGATCTGTTAGGCTCCCTTTGCTTCAGTTATGCGCCGAATCCGGCAGTTCCTTAATTTTTGTTCTTCTGCTCCTATAATGGAGCAGAAGAACGTAAATAAGGAGCACAGATGTGAAAGTAGCCTAAGGGCTGAATTACACCAACAGATTATCTGACAGATTTTCTGACCAATCATTGGTCAGATGGCCGTTTACATACAGATCTTTTGTTATACATACCAACTAGTGGTCTGATTAGACAAAAATCGGTCAAATAATCTGTTGCTATAATAAAGCCAGTAGCTTGATTAGTGCTCCAATTAAGAGAAACAAAATAAGAGCATTGAAGGTCTGATACCTTTTAATGGCCAACAAAAATAGAAGCAATGAGGTTACATAGAAAGCTTTCAAGACAACTTCAGTCTCTTCATCAGGCAACGTGTCTGAAGAAACAGCAATATATAAATATATACAAAAGAAGGAGAGACATAGTCTAATGAATGGACTTTTGAAAAACAACAGAATATCAAAAATCCTGAGAATGAGAGTTTTACAGATAAGCAGTGTGAAAGTTTTATGGTCTCTAAATTGTTATCTGAGAGACCAGGTGCCCCCACTACTTCTACAGCAGACCCTTTAGATCTTGTAGAGTGCCATAAATCCCTGGGACAGATTCAGTCCAGTATTTAATGTGTCACGCAATGTCATATATTTGTATTGCCAAATTCTTCTGGCTCTTTGAGATTTGAAATTGCCTTGTAATATGACTACTTTCATGTCTTTTTCATGGTGTCCTGTGCTACAGGAAAATGTATCTTTTCTCTTTAATTGTGTGGAGATGGGACCTCATCCTTGTTTTAAGTTTCTGTCCAGTTTCTCCCATATAGAGACCCCCAACATTTAGTGCACAGAATCAGGTACATAACATTGGATGTAGAACACGTGAAAGTCCCAGGAATCCTATAGTCCTGCTGTGTGTTGGGAATTTGGATCTTGTCTGTTGTCATTACATGGGAGCAGGTTTTACATCTTCTTACATTACAGGGATAAGTTTCTTCTTGTATGGTAAGTGACAATTAACTCCTGATCAGAACATTTCTCAGATTTAGAATATCTATAGTAGTGATGAGCGGCAGGGGTCATATTCGAATTCACGATATTTCGCTAATATTTTGTAGAATATTTGTCGAAAATTTGCAATTTCGAAAATTCGCGATTTTTTTTTTACTCAAAAAATCGGAAAGGTAATGATTGTGTAATATGCGAATTTTCGGAATTCTTTCAACTTACAACTATTAGACAAAGAAGATTATATCACTATATTAGCTAAATTGCTCTATTCGATTTTTTTCGAATATTCTCTATATTGCTATAACTTTGTTTTTTCGAATATTCGTAATATTCTAAAACAAGAATATATAGCAATATAGCGAATATTAAAAATAAACTAATATAGAGCAAAATTCGCAAACACTACTACTCCTAAAGTCAAGTATATTGCAGCCTTCTTATTGGCCCACAAGCTAGAAGCAGTGAGGGATCATGTGTACTGATAAAAAAATAAAAATAATAATCGAAAAAAAAAAAATCTGAAAAAATTCGAATATTCAAAATTTCGAATATATATAACTATAAATTTTCGAAGTACCTATATTCGCAATAAAAATTCGAAATTCGAATATTCGTGATCAACACTAATCTATAGACGTAGTGGGGGCACCTGGTCTCTGAGATATCTTCAGTTAAGGGACCATAAAAGGTTCACACTGCTTATCTGTAAGAAAATTAAGAACTCATTCTCAAGATTTTTCGATATTCTGTTGCCTTTCAAATGTCCATTTATTAGACTATGTATCTGGTTCTTTATATATATATATATATATATATATATATATATATACAGTACAGACCAAAAGTTTGGACACACCTTCTCATTCAAAGAGTTTTCTTTATTTTCATGACTATGAAGGCATCAAAACTATGAATTAACACATGTGGAATTATATACATAACAAACAAGTGTGAAACAACTGAAAATATGTCATATTCTAGGTTCTTCAAAGTAGCCACCTTTTGCTTTGATTACTGCTTTGCACACTCTTGCCATTCTCTTGATGAGCTTCAAGAGGTAGTCCCCTGAAATGGTCTTCCAACAGTCTTGAAGGAGTTCCCAGAGATGCTTAGCACTTGTTGGCCATTTTGCCTTCACTCTGCAGTCCAGCTCACCCCAAACCATCTCGATTGGGTTCAGGTCCGGTGACTGTGGAGGCCAGGTCATCTGGCGCAGCACCCCATCACTCTCCTTCATGGTCAAATAGCCCTTACTTTCAAAGTTTTCCCAATTTTTCGGCTGACTGACTGACCTTCATTTCTTAAAGTAATGATGGCCACTCGTTTTTCTTTACTTATCTGCTTTTTTCTTGCCATAATACAAATTCTAACAGTCTATTCAGTAGGACTATCAGCTGTGAATCCACCTGACTTCTCCTCAACGCAACTGATGGTCCCAACCCCATTTATAAGGCAAGAAATCCAACTTATTAAACCTGACAGGGCACACCTGTGAAGTGAAAACCATTTCAGGGGACTACCTCTTGAAGCTCATCAAGAGAATGCCAAGAGTGTGCAAAGCAGTAATCAAAGCAAAAGGTGGCTACTTTGAAGAACCTAGAATATGACATATTTTCAGTTGTTTCACACTTGTTTGTTATGTATATAATTCCACATGTGTTAATTCATAGTTTCGATGCCTTCAGTGTGAATCTACAATTTTCATAGTCATGAAAAAAAAGAAAACTCTTTGAATGAGAAGGTGTGTCCAAACTTTTGGTCTGTACTGTATATATATCTGTTTCTTCAGACACCCTTGTATAGTTTCTTCAGACACTCTTGTAGGCAGCATGATGGCACAGTGGTTAGCACTTGTGCCTTGTTTGAATGCGACCATGGACAATATCTACATGGAATTTGTATGTTCTCCCTGTGGTTTCATGGGTTTCCTCTCACATACTAATAGGAAACTTAGATTGTGAACCCTATTGGGGCTTGATGATAATATATGTATAGTGCTATGGAAATATCATTGCTATGTAACATCATTGCTTCCATTTTTGTTGGCCTTTTAAAGTTATCATACCTGCAAGACTCGTAGCCTAAGGTATAAAGACATTGTGCGCACAAGAGAAGAAATCCTACACAGTTCTCTATAATGTATAGGACCTGTGGATCACCTGACCAGACCATCTGATCTGGTTGTCAAGATCACCTGACCTACAGAGACACGAGTCACGCCCACCAAGCTACGCAATGGAGCGCTCCTGACCTCGTGAAATCAGCGTCCCTGCGAACAGCCTCTACTCTCTGCTTTCTGGACCGTGCCCAAGTATACACGTGAGTAGGCAGTTTTCTGCCAAGATTATTCACAAGACAAAATCACTATTTACATATATTGGGCTGTCCATCAGACTTTTGATGGGGATCTTCATATTATAACTCCACGCATGTAGGAGTGGGACTTCCTGCAACTCATCTAAGGAAACCTAGTATATCCCCTTTTTTTATTTGATCCATATCCATATGGACTGAGATACTTTGCTGCTACCACTGGACATATTGCTGCTAATTCATTCTTGCTGCTATTTATCTTTGCTGCTATATTACTGCTGCTACCTCACACCGATGATACTGTTGCCATGTTGAATGTTGTGTACAGTCGTGGCCAAAAGTTTTGAGAATGACAAAAATATTAGTTTTCACAAAGTTTGCTGCTAAACTGCTTTAAGATCTTTTTTTCAGTTTTTTCTGTGATGTAGTGAAATATAATTACACGCACTTCATACGTTTCAAAGGCTTTTATCGACAATTACATGACATTTATGCAAAGAGTCAGTATTTGCAGCTGAATCCTCTTTAGGAGACGATCCTGGCGTTTGCTGGACTTTCTTGGACGCACTGAAGCCTTCTTAACAAGAATTGAACCTCTTTCCTTGAAGTTCTTGATGATCCTATAAATTGTTGATTGAGGTGCAATCTTAGTAGCCATAATATCCTTGCCTGTCAAGCCATTTTTATGCAACGCAATGATAGCTGCACGCGTTTCTTTGCAGGTCACCATGGTTAACAATGGAAGAACAATGATTTCAAGCATCACCCTCCTTTTAACATGTCAAGTCTGCCATTTTAACCCAATCAGCCTGACATAATGATCTCCAGCCTTGTGCTCGTCAACATTCTCACCTGAGTTAACAAGACGATTACTGAAATGATCTCAGCAGGTCCTTTAATGACAGCAATGAAATGCAGTGGAAAGTTTTTTTTGGGATTAAGTTAATTTTCATGGCAAAGAAGGACTATGCAATTCATCTGATCACTCTTCATAACATTCTGGAGTATATGCAAATTGCTATTATGAAAACTTAAGCAGCAACTTTTCCAATTTCCAATATTTTTGTCATTCTCAAAACTTTTGGCCACGACTGTATATTGATTAAATGCGATTGCTGATATGGGATATTGATTTTATTATTAATTGCTGATTTTATATTGAAGTAAACTGTTGATTTATACCCCAGTAGGTGGTTGTGCCTGCTCTTTTCCTTTATTCTATTACTTATTTGTACTGGGTAGGTGACCCAGCGAACAGTGCACCCACCTCTATCTACCCGTCTAGGTGTTGAGCCTTCCATTTTTGTATATCCTTTTGAGCAAGACTCGTATCCTGTTCATCTTAATAAGAGCACTAAACCGGAAAAATCTGTTTTCACAATTATTCATCAAGTAGGAGCACATCAGTTTGTTCCACTAGACCAGTGATAGCTAACCTCCAGCACTCTAGCTGTGGTAAAACTACAATTCCCAAGATGCACACTTGCTTAGCTGCTTTCAGAACTCCATAGTAATGAATGGAGCATGCTGGGAGTCGAAGTTTCACCACAGCTGGACTGCCAAAGGTTAGCCATCACTGCACTAGACAACCTTATGACATACAAAGATTACTGCAAAATTGTTAAAGAGGGAAAGCCAACATTGAAGAGCAATGTCAGATTAAAATGGCACAATAATACATATATGATACATACTCTTGGTTGAACTTGATGGACTTATGTCTTCTTTCAACCGTATTAACTATGTAACTATGTAATTGTCAATGTAATCTAAATTGTACATACAAAGATAGAACTTTTGTAGATTGTAAGCCCTCGCGGGCAGGGCTATCTCTCCTTCTGTACCAGTTTGTAACTTGTCTTGTTCATGCTTAGTGCAATTATCAGTATTGTGTATGTATACCCCTTTTCATATGTACAGCGCAATGGAATGAATGGCGCTTTAATAATAGGTAATAATAATAATAGAACTCATCCACAGCAATTCAAAGTTGTCAAATTTAAACACACGCCACTTCTCTCAGCAGATGCATGTCAAAAAACGGGGCTGCTAACACAGAATGTAGAACATCTACAATTTCAAATTCATCCTTATCTTATGACATGATGACAATTGAATATAGAGACATTTTCCAAGGACTAGGGTGTCTACCTGGACAGTATCACCTAGAAATAAAATAAACAATACCTCCTGCACAGGGCCGGCCTTTGGGGCCGACAGCTCGCACTGTAATATGCGGCAGGCGAGGCTGCACTTGTGTTCTCCCTCGGGGCGCCCCCTCCATCTCCCCCTCCCCTGTCTGACCTGATTCCTCCTCCCCTGTGTCTGACCTGCCTGCTGCCCCCGCCGCTGCCAATAAGAAGAGAGACGGGAGGAGGAGGGGAGGGGCTGTGGCCACTGTGCCACCAATGAAGATAATTGACCTGTAATACAAATACAGGAGGCGGGTGCTGGAATCAAATAGCCGACACCCGACCTCTATTACAGGGAGCTGCGATCAGCTGCAGTTGAGTTAACCCTTCAGGTGCGGTACCAGAGGGTTTAACTGCCGCTGATCGCAGCTCCCTGTCACAAAGGTCGGGTGTCGGCTATTTGATTCCGGCACTCGCCTCCTGTATTTGTATAAGAAACGTTGGTGGCACAGTGCGCCACATTAAATTCAATAAAAAAGAAGCTGAGTATAACGGATCATGGGTGTGGACCCACTGTGCCAACTAAACAGTTTGACTTTGGGCTAAACCTAGGGGCGTTGTCCTGGAAGTTTCCTAGTATTCACCCTTTAACCCCTGTTTGGCAATATAGACTTTGCTGTAGTGAGCCAACCAGGCTGCTACCTCCGGGAGTAGTCTTGGTGTAGTTGGCTGCTGACCCACTGGGGTCAGAGACCCTGGTGCAAAGCACCAAGGATTAGGCAAAAGGTAAGGTCTGAATACAGACCAAGGTCAGGGTAGGTGAGTACTTGTGTATTCCAGATAGCAATTCCAAAGTCAGGGCAGGTGGTAAGGTGCGGAATCAGTAATCAAGCTAGGTATGGTTCATGGGTAGTCAGACAAGAGATCCCACCTTCACTGGTTACAAGACACTAGAAAATCTAAAGTTCAGGCAACAAGATGGGACTACCAGCCCAGTTAAAAAGAATGACTGATCAGCATCTTAGCGAGTAGCTGGACAGAGTGCAAGAGGGAAGGATTAATGCCAGCAGCACTGTAAGGAAGTTCACTAAGTACTAGTTACAATACACACAGGAGGAATGGTGATATGGCCGCACCAGCTTGGTAAAGCAGGATATTTCTGCACATGGACTGCCTGCCTAAGGCCTCATGCACACGACCGTTGTTTTATTCCGTGTCCGTTGCGCCGTTTTTCGTGATTTTCTGCGGACCCATTGATTTTCAATTGTATTTACATTGATTGTATTTACATCCGCACAATGCTCCGTTTTGTGTAGGATGCTCTTGTGGTGCATGTGGACCGCGCCGACATCCTCCACCGTATGCATTTTTTGCTGGGGATAGTCGTTTGCTGCGGTCCACATGCGGTGGGGCTGCTCCCCCAATGTAAAACACGCTACAGTGTTAGGGGTTGAGCCGCTCCTCCAGTATTGCCACTATATTTCTGTTTATATGATTGTATTTACATCCGCACAATGCTCCGTTTTGTGTAGGATGCTCTTGTGGTGCATGTGGACCGCGCCGACATCCTCCACCGTATGCATTTTTTGCTGGGGATAGTCATTTGCTGCGGTCCACATGCGGTGGGGCTGCTCCCCCAATGTAAAATACGCTACAGTGTTAGGGGTTGAGCCGCTCCTCCAGTATTGCCACTATATTTCTGTGTTTTTGTCTTGTTTTATATGTAGTGTATGTGCCGTTACCTGGCATTCAAACACTCTTTTGCACCTGGTGACCTCCATCACAGGGTCTGATATGGGCGTGGCTTGCAGTCTTGGCTTTGTTCACATTGCACTAGTTGTCCTGCTAGGCGTTTGTGTGGAAGCCTGGCTGCGAGCTGGATTACATCGCCTTCAGACCGTGTTCACACCATAGGTAGCGTAGTGGTAGGACCCTTTGCCATGCTGAGTGACCGTGACGTGGTGCAATGATGGGCTCCGATATTTTCCTGACAGGAATATATTGGCGAAAGTCTCAGCTTTTAATATCTGCATTTATGACTAGCCAGTATAGTCAGTGGCATATCCGTTTGGTGCATTTTTTCTGTGATTTATATGGTCCGTTGAAAACTCAGCTAATGCACCGTTTGCCATCCGTGTCCGTGATCTGTGGTTCCAGTCCGTCAAAAAAATATAACCTGTCCTATTATTTTCGCGGAAAACGGTTTGCGGACTCATTCAAGTCAATGGGACCGCTAAAAAACGTGGAGGCACACAAGATTGTCATCCGCGTCCGCGTCCGTTTTTTTCCTATAATTTGCATGGTAAACCTGTCTTAGACTTTTTTTACTTTCCTTTATGTCTGGTGGTCCTCCAAAAATAAAGGAAGACACACGGAAACAAAAACGGAAACGGATCACGGAACAACGGAACCCCATTTTGCGGAACGGAACACAACAACGGTCGTGTGCATGAGGCCTAATACAGAGATTGAGACTATCTTTGGTACCATACATGGGACATTTACTGACAGCAGAAGGTCTGTGTCCTGATCCAGACAAAGTCAGAGAAATTTTATAGGTATCAAAGCCTCACAAGGTACAAGCCTTCAGAGACTGCTAGGGTTTTTAAAATACCTTTCAAAATTCTTACCACATCAACAGTGACAAAGATAGTGTCTGGGCCTTGCAATCCAGTCATAATGAAACCATCAAGCAAATAAAAGATATTAATACTAAATATCCAGTTTTGAGATATTGCAATGTCAATGAAGAAGTAATAGTTCAAGGTAATGCTACTAAAAAAGGCCTTGAAGCAACGCTTTTACAAGAAGGTAAACCAGGGACTTTTTCATTATTCACAATGTCTTCAACAGACCAAAGGTATGGCCAGACTGAAAAAGAATGTCTCTCCATTGTATATATACACTCACCTAAAGAACTATTAGGAACACCATACTAATACGGTGTTGGACCCCCTTTTGCCTTCAGAACTGCCTTAATTCTACGTGGCATTGATTCAACAAGGTGCTGATAGCATTCTTTAGAAATTTTGGCCCATATTGATAGGATAGGATCTTGCAGTTGATGGAGATTTGAGGGATGCACATCCAGGGCACGAAGCTCCGGTTCCACCACATCCCAAAGTGGCTCTATTGGGTTGAGATCTGGTGACTGTGGGGGCCATTTTAGTACAGTGAACTCATTGTCATGTTCAAGAAACCAATTTGAAATGATTCGAGCTTTGTGACATGGTGCATTATCCTGCTGGAAGTAGCCTTTAGAGGATGGATACATGTTCTCATTCTGTTTACGCCAAATTCGGACTCTACCATTTGAATGTCTCAACAGAAATCGAGACTCATCAGACCAGGCAACATTTTTCCAGTCTTCAACAGTCCAATTTTTGTGAGCTCGTGCAAATTGTAGCCTCTTTTTCCTATTTGTAGTGGAGATGAGTGGTACCCGGTGGGGTCTTCTGCTGTTGTAGCCCATCCGCCTCAAGTTTGTGCGGTTTGTGGCTTCACAAATGCTTTGCTGCATACCTCGGTTGTAACGAGTGGTTATTTCAGTCAACGTTGCTCTTCTATCAGCTTGAATCAGTCGGCCCATTCTCCTCTGACCTCTAGCATCGACAAGGCATTTTCGCCCAAAGGACTGCCGCATACTGAATGTTTTTCCCTTTTCACACCATTCTTTGTAAACCCTATAAATGGTTGTGCGTGAAAATCCCAGTAACTGAGCAGATTGTGAAATACTCAGACCTGCCCGTCTGGCACAACAACCATGCCATGCTCAAAATTGCTTAAATTACCTTTCTTTCCCATTCAGTTTGGAGTTCAGGAGATTGTCTTGACCAGGACCACACCCCTAAATGCATTGAAGCAACTGCCATGTGATTGGTTGACTAGATAATTGCATTAATGAGAAATAGAACAGGTGTTCCTAATAATTCTTTAGGTGAGTGTATGTCAAGTGTGAACATTATTTACATGGGAAAAAATTATTAACATTAAGACTGATCGTAAGCTACTTGAGAGCATTTTTTTTTAAAAACTCTCCAAGGAGCACCAAGAATTCTAGAGTGCATGGTGCTACAGCTGCAAAAAATACAGTATGAATGTAGTCTACAAAAAAGGATCTCAAATGGATATTGCAGACATCTTATCAAGAGCAGTACAGGGAGTGCAGAATTATTAGGCAAGTTGTATTTTTGAGGATTAATTTTATTATTGAACAACAACCATGTTCTCAATGAACCCAAAAAACTCATTAATATCAAAGCTGAATATTTTTGGAAGTAGTTTTCAGTTTGTTTTTAGTTTTAGCTATTTTAGGGGGATATCTGTGTGTGCAGGTGACTATTACTGTGCATAATTATTAGGCAACTTAACAAAAAACAAATATATACCCATTTCAATTATTTATTTTTACCAGTGAAACCAATATAACATCTCAACATTCACAAATATACATTTCTGACATTCAAAAACAAAACAAAAACAAATCAGTGACCAATATAGCCACCTTTCTTTGCAAGGCCACTCAAAAGCCTGCCATCCATGGATTCTGTCAGTGTTTTGATCTGTTCACCATCAACATTGCGTGCAGCAGCAACCACAGCCTCCCAGACACTGTTCAGAGAGGTGTACTGTTTTCCCTCCTTGTAAATCTCACATTTGATGATGGACCACAGGTTCTCAATGGAGTTCAGATCAGGTGAACAAGGAGGCCATGTCATTAGATTTTCTTCTTTTATACCCTTTCTTGCCAGCCACTCTGTGGAGTACTTGGACGCGTGTGATGGAGCATTGTCCTGCATGAAAATCATGTTTTTCTTGAAGGATGCAGACTTCTTCCTGTACCACTGCTTGAAGAAGGTGTCTTCCAGAAACTGGCAGTAGGACTGGGAGTTGAGCTTGACTCCATCCTCAACCCGAAAAGGCCCCACAAGCTCATCTTTGATGATACCAGCCCAAACCAGTACTCCACCACCACCTTGCTGGCGTCTGAGTCGGACTGGAGCTCTCTGCCCTTTACCAATCCAGCCACGGGCCCATCCATCTGGCCCATCAAGACTCACTCTCATTTCATCAGTCCATAAAACCTTAGAAAAATCAGTCTTGAGATATTTCTTGGCCCAGTCTTGACGTTTCAGCTTGTGTGTCTTGTTCATTGGTGGTCGTCTTTCAGCCTTTCTTACCTTGGCCATGTCTCTGAGTATGGGCACTCCAGTGATGTTGCAGCTCTTAAATATGGCCAAACTGGTGGCAAGTGGCATCTTGGCAGCTGCACGCTTGACTTTTCTCAGTTCATGGGCAGTTATTTTGCGCCTTGGTTTTTCCACACGCTTCTTGCGACCCTGTTGACTATTTTGAATGAAACGCTTGATTGTTCGATGATCACGCTTCAGAAGCTTTGCAATTTTAAGAGTGCGGCATCCCTCTGCAAGATATCTCACTATTTTTGACTTTTCTGAGCCTGTCAAGTCCTTCTTTTGACCCATTTTGCCAAAGGAAAGGAAGTTGCCTAATAATTATGCACACCTAATATAGGGTGTTGATGTCATTAGACCACACCCCTTCTCATTACAGAGATGCACATCACCTAATATGCTTAATTGGTAGTAGGCTTTCGAGCCTATACAGCTTGGAGTAAGACAACATGCATAAAGAGGATGAGGTGGTCAAAATACTCATTTGCCTAATAATTCTGCACGCAGTGTATTACCGCTCAAAACAATAAGCTAGGTCATCCCTGATTGTGAAGTTTTCTCGATGCAAGAAGATGCATTTTCTAAGGAACTGGAACAGATAAACTTTACTGAATATCTAAGAGTGTCTGATTTGCATCTGCAACTAATTCAAACTGAAAAAGATGAAGTTGGCCATACTGTACGCTATGGCCAACAGACAGTTGCCTGGGCCCTCAAAAGGAACAAGATGAAGTCTTGCAAGCATTAAAAAATAATGACTGCTCTTACAGGACGGCCAGACCAGAAAGAACTACTGGGGCTTTTGAATTAAGGACAAGAGGGTCATCATACCAAAAAGATGCACCCAGAAATGATAGCAAGAACTTATTTTAGCCACTTAGGAAAAGACAAATGCCTTCCCAAAGTCAAGGATGTCATTTTTTTGGCCACACATATGCCCAGAGATAATAGAAGCAATGAAGAACTGTAATACTTGCAATAAGTTTATGAGCAAACCAACAAATGAAACACTGATGACTCACAAATTGCCCACTCTACCCTGGAGCAAACTAGGCATGGACTTATTTTCTTTGCCAGGACAAGATGATTTAATAATTGTTGATTATTATTCTGATTTCTGGGAGATTAATTTAGTTGCTGACACCACCTCTTAAACCATTATAGAATACTGCAAAGCACACTTCAGTAGACATGGAATCCCTGATTCTGTCATTACAGATAACGGACCACAGTTTGTCAGCTCAGAGTTGCATAATTTTCTAAAGAGTGGGAATTTCAACATATTACATCCCCATATCACCGTCATTCCAACGGTAAAGCTGAAACTGCTTTAAAAATAGCAAAAACACTGATAAAAAAAAGGTAAATGAGATGACAATGATCTTTTGAAATATGTTCTTGATTGGAGGAATACCCCATTAGAAGGCACCAGCAGTGGTCCCGTACAATGGCTAGGACTTTACAGCTCAGAAACTGCTGTTTCCAAAGGTCATCTGGTTGAAAACTTAACTGAAAAACACAAAAAAACGCAAAAATATAATATGATAAGGCTGCATTCACATCTGTGACAAGCTGACCTGGCTGCCTGATCCGGCACAAATGCCTGCAGCAACGATTTTTGTCTTGCCGAAACCCAACATTTATGCCGGAAAGCAGGCGAATCATGCCAGACCCCATTACGAGAATCCTGCAATGCTGGATCTGGCGGAATACGTCAGACTGCTGTTTGCCGGATCAGCCTGCCAGATCTGCTGCCGGAGATGTGAATGTGGCCTATAGGAGCCAAGGATCTTCCATAACTAAGCATTGTCCAGTCAGTGGGCATACAGCCATCTCTTTCATCAACAGATGCAATTCAGCGAAAAAGTTTTTGTTTGAATGTAGTTGCTCCGTGATCTTACACCGTGGCGCCAAAATGGACAGTTGCACAGGAGAAACAGGAAGTTTCTATGGACTGTGGAGGACATGACAACGGGAAGAGGGGTTTAGTCGCCACCATTAATACCCCATAATACCCTCTTTTCCCACCTTTAAATAAAGACACACAGACTGGATTTTAATAGCTACAGAAGCTGTTTTTATTAGCAAAACACAACATTACAGTCCGTACATCACAATAATAAACAAGTATAACAGGCATTATAAAGTATTACATATAGATACAGTTTGACTGAGACAACCCATTATAAATATTTTAATTACTACAGCTTGACCTTGATCCCATCATAACCTAGGCCTTAGCACAAAGCTTAATTAAGTATGCCACCTAACCACCCCAGCGGCAACACACTGGCTCAAGGCTGACCTGCTTTTAATACTAAATGTCCCATCCCCCAACCAGGGATTTCTACTTTCCAGAGCAGGCCGGAATCAGGGCTGCAAGGCTGGATGGAGGCCTGGCCTGACTGGGGCTTGGAGGGAGAGGATTCGGGGTTACAAAGGGTTAAGGAGGAAGGATAGTGACGAAAGGGATGGAGGTGTGGCTAAGGGCATACAAGGGTTAACAGGGGCGGGAAAAGGGGCCATTTTGTGAGGACAGCAGTGTGGCAGCAGCCACCGCCCACCCACCCCTTTTTTGTTGTTATTTTGGCTGCTGTTTGCCTTGGTAGGTTGGGGTCCTCGGGTGTTGCCTAGTGTTGGGGTTAGGCGGGGGGGGGGGGGTTGCGAGTGGATTACGGATGGTCAGGCAGTGATTGGAGGGTAAGCTTTGTCATAGCGGCCTGGGGCGGTGGGGGGTCCTTGGAGTTGGTGGTTATGGTGGCTCTGGCGTGGTGGGGAGGGAGCCAAAGGAGGCTCTGGACTCCCCAGGTACTGGTTTAAGGTGTGATATGGCGGGTAGCGGCCCAAGTTGGTCGCCCTTGGTTACCGGTTCCTGCCTCTGAGCTGGCGTTTATCGGCTAGAGGTAATTTAACTGAGGGCGAGGCCAGTTATCCGTCATTTATGGGGCTCCAAGGACCCTCCCCGTGTTGGCATTCACGGGTTCTTGGTAAGGTTTTAGGGCGGGGCCTTCAGGTGGGAAGGCCAAGGGTTAAGTTATGTATTTATGATATTTATTTGTATTTATGTTATTAATAAAAGGCTGCTGTGGCCATATAATCCAATAGCTGAGTCTGTCATTATTAGGAGGGGGAGTGGCGTTTAAGAGGTAAGCGACTCGACAATACACCGGTCATGTGGATATGCCATGAATGCTTAAAGAGGTTGTCCAACTTTAACCCTTATTTTCAATTTGGCCAGGAAAATGCTGTGCAAGAGAGTAAACCACACACTCACCTGCTCCCTGCTGAGATCTGACTTGATCATGGCCTCCACCATGGACCTGCTCTGAAAGACAAGATCTAGTCCTGTCACCAGTGGTAACCACCCAAGGATTATACCATCCTGTTACCAGAAACAATTACCCGCAGAGTATTCTGTCCTGTTACCAGAGACAACTACCTGCAGAGTATTCTGTCCTGTAACCAGAGACAAATACCTGCAGAGTATTCTGTCCTGTTACCAGAGACAACTACCTGCAGAGTATTCTGTCCTGTAACCAGAGACAACTACCTGCAGAGTATTCTGTCCTGTTACCATAGACAACTACCTGCAGAGTATTCTGTCCTGTTACCATAGACAACTACCTGCAGAGTATTCTGTCCTGTAACCAGAGACAACTCCCTGCAGAGTATTCTGTCCTGTTACCAGAGACAAATACCTGCAGAGTATTCTGTCCTGTTATCAGAGACAACTACCTGCAGAGCATTCTGTCCTGTTACCAGAGACAACTACCTGCAGAGTATTCTGTCCTGTTACCAGAGACAACTACCTGCAGAGTATTCTGTCCTGTAACCAGAGACAACTACCTGCAGAGTATTCTGTCCTGTAACCAGAGACAACTACCTGCAGAGTATTCTGTCCTGTTACCATAGACAACTACCTGCAGAGTATTCTGTCCTGTTACCATAGACAACTACCTGCAGAGTATTCTGTCCTGTAACCAGAGACAATTATCTGCAGAGTATTCTGTCCTGTAACCAGAGACAACTACCTGCAGAGTATTCTGTCCTGTTATCAGAGACAATTACCTGCAGAGTATTCTGTCCTGTTACCAGAGACAACTACCTGTAGAGCATTCTGTCCTGTTACCAGAGACAACTACCTGCAGAGCATTCTGTCCTGTTACCAGAGACAACTACCGGCAGAGTATTCTGTCCTGTAACCAGAGACTACTACCTGCAGAGTATTCTGTCTTGTTACCAGAGACAACTACCTGCAGAGTATTCTGTCCTGTTATCAGATACAATTACCTGCAGAGTATTCTGTCCTGTAACCAGAGACAACTACCTGCAGAGTATTCTGTCTTGTTACCAGAGACAATTACCTGCAGAGTATTCTGTCCTGTTATCAGATACAATTACCTGCAGAGTATTCTGTCCTGTAACCAGAGACAACTACCTGCAAAGTATTCTGTCCTGTTACCAGAGACAACTACCTGCAGAGTATTCTGTCCTGTAACCAGAGACAACTACCTGCAGAGTATTCTGTCCTGTTATCAGATACAATTACCTGCAGAGTATTCTGTCCTGTAACCAGAGACAACTACCTGCAAAGTATTCTGTCCTGTTACCAGAGACAACTACCTGCAGAGTATTCTGTCCTGTAACCAGAGACAACTACCTGCAGAGTATTCTGTCCTGTTACCAGAGACAACTACCTGCAGAGTATTCTGTCCTGCTACCAGAGGCAAACTACCTGCAGAGTATTCTGTCCTGTTACCAGAAACATCTACCTGCAGAGTATTCTGTCCTGTTACCATAGACAACTACCTGCAGAGTATTCTGTCCTGTAACCAGAGACAACTACCTGCAGAGTATTCTGTCCTGTTACCAGGGACAACTACCTGCAGAGTATTCAGTCCTGTTAACAGAGACAACTACCTGCAGAGTATTCTGTCCTTTTACCAGAGACAACTACCTGCAGAGTATTCTGTCCTGTTACCAGAGACAACTACCTGCAGAGTATTCTGTCCTGTTACCAGAGACAACTACCTGCAGAGTATTCTGTCCTGTTACCAGAGACAACTACCTGCAGAGTATTCTGTCCTGTTACCAGAGACAACTACCTGCAGAGTATTCTGTCCTGTTACCAGAGACAACTACCTGCAGAGTATTCTGTCCTGTTACCAGAGACAACTACCTGCAGAGTATTCTGTCCTGTAACCAGAGACAACTACCTGCAGAGTATTCTGTCCTGTTACCTGAGACAACTACCTGCAGAGTATTCTGTCCTGTTACCAGAGACAACTACCTGCAGAGTATTCTGTCCTGTTACCAGAGACAACTACCTGCAGAGTATTCTGTCCTGTTACCAGAGACAATTACCTGCAGAGTATTCTGTCCTGTTACCAGAGACAATTACCTGGGCATATATTTTGCAAACTGCATGTAGAGATTGTTTTTTCTAGGGTTCTTTGGATCACCTGTTTAGCTTATCTGTACACACTTTCCCATTATGGTACTTCCCTACATGACAGGAAACTGTGTATTATGCACTGATGAGAGCTAAAAAGAATGAAACAGTTTCATACATGGATAAATTCAATTGTTCTGTCATTTACGGGGTTCTCAGTGAATGACTTAAAATGGCCACCGGCAACTTTTCCTAGAAAGTGAGAAGGACTAGTTGCCTCAACTTGCAGAGTTGACTGGGGAGGAGGGGGGAGTACGAGAGGTCAAGGCTTCACTACATACTACAATAGATGGTAATGATGCCATTCTGCCTACGATAAACCATCATGGCTGAGCAGCCCGACAGGAAAACTCACCAATATGTAATATATGCAAGAGAGTAGTGGGGCCCACCCCCTTACCCCCCTAGATAGCTCTGCAACTGGTCTCAACCAGTCCTGCTTACATTCTAGGACAGGTTTCTGGTAGCCATTTTGAATAATTCCCACAGAACCCCTTTAACCAAGGTTGCCCATCCATATCCTGCATCTAGCCAGATCCTAAATAAGAGCTGGCTGGATATGTGCATTCCTCTTTACAGTCAAGGCTATGAGGGTTACAGAAAGAACCAAGCAGATCTATATCTGTGCTGTACACCTGTAGTTTTGGCTGCACAGTTATATAATGGAAGGCATTGCTGTGTATGAGAACAAAGTTGAAAGAGCCAGACCTTGTATCTGCCATTCATAAGCATAGATTGCCAGCAGGCAGTTTGGGTGTATTAATTCAGCGCATGTCCTATAAAATATAATTGAGGACCTCCCAGGTATCAGGGCTGGTAGGTACACTGACATTGTACATGATGTAGACTGCATCGGCTATAAAGTGATGTCACGCATCCTCACAGCACACACCCTTCTGTTTTATCATTTCTAGGTGCCACATTAGGAAATAATTGAAATGTAACACACAGTGAACTGAACAGTTCTTGTTGCGAAATGCTTGGGAACACCCAAAGTGAACAAATTAATTATAAGCTTTAAATGACGAGATTATTATAATGTTTGTAATTTAATATAATTTTCTGTTGCTTCTGAAACTGCAGCTTCGTCTGTTACTTTCCACAAGGGCATAAATCTCAGAACATTGGCTAGAATGAAAGCGACGGAATGAGGCGCAGCCATAATGGAGTGCGGATTGACTTAGGGGGAAGACCGTAGGACAGTAAAGGGTTAATGCTTGCTGGGGTAGGGGTTGGTCTAAGGGAGGAAGGGGAGGACGTGCAGTTTGGCGGGAAGTATATGTAGGTTGGAGGAGGGGCGTCAGTCAGTGGCTAGTATAGTGGAAGCGCGTTTCCCACCCTCCCACCCTATTTTTAGGTGGTTATTGGATGGCGTATGGTGGGGCTGATGGTTATGGGATCCTGGGGGAGCGATTCAATGGTTAAGAGATGCGGGACATGTTGGAGCCTGCATCTCATGTGGTTTCTGAATGCCGAGGATGGGGGCTCCTGTTTGGGCTAAAAGGCCTACAGGAGGAGATACTGGGTTACTTCAAGCAGTTGGTGCTCTTGGGTCGGTGAGTGCGGCCGAGGGTAAGCTTGAAGTACAAGGTGAGACGGTTAAGGAAGATGGCGCTGGTTTGGGTTGCCCTCCAGGATCCTTTGTTACTGTGCAGTGGGTCATAACGTTGAAGGTTGTGTTAATGTGTCGGTTGTTATTATTATTGTTATTATTATTGTTATTATTTATTATTATATGTGGATAATAAAGTTCGGCCATCACGGTCAATTTCTCCAAAATAAGACGGTGTCGGTGTGGTTTATTGAAGGGGCAGGTTAGTGGTACGGACGGAGGAGATTCTTCCATCCTATTAAGTCAGAAGAATTCAATCCAGAAATTAAACAGAAATTAGGTATGAAATGAATTAATCATCCACAACTATAGTGCCCCAAATAAAACTAGCATATAAAATGGATGGTGTAGCAGCACTCAGGGTATACCGGCCTTGATGTGGTGGTGCACGCGGTGTTGAACGTCAGTCCGTAGCGTCCCTCCAAGTATCCAAAAAATAGAAAGACCGCAGCACTCTCTTGTATCTTTAAATCCCTTTATTTCATCAAATTCATGCGACGTTTCGACCTGTGTGGTCTTTCTCAAGCAACTGACAATACAGGTTTACCAGGTTTAAATACCCTCCTACCAGGAGGAGCTAACACGCATGTCCAAAAAATGTGTCAAAACAAACATAATAAACCAAACCTAAATCATGGAGCTGGCACATATGTGAAAAGAAGGTTAAACATCATGGACCTTCCTTCAAAAATAAGGCTAAGCATCATGTCACAATTTATAAACATATATGTATAGCAGTAATAATTATTACTTACTTTAGATTGACCCTTGTGGACTGCTGGTGGGGGTAAACAAAGGTGATGTGTACAGCATGTTGATCGCATGCCTGTATCCCTTGCTCCTGCGCAGGCGTGTAGAGGCTGGACGCGCGCCAAAAGACTTAGGCTCGCAGCGTCCCTCTGGTCTCACTGCGCTTGCGCGTCGGAACAGGGTTCGCGCGTGCGCAGAAGAAATGTAGATGTGCGCAGGCGCGATCCCACGCAGGCGCACCGGAGGTCGCCGTCCAATTACCCATAGCGCAGGCGTCAGTAGCGGAGCTCGCGCATGCTCAGTAGGTGTGCTGTCAGCCGGCTGGTAACAGTACCAAAATAACGTTCTCCCCTAGGCAATGTCGGCTGCATCGCATCAATAATATCTATGTGGGGCATAAGGGCACTAGGTGTGGGGGTCTGGAAGGCAATATTAAATAATAATTATAGCATTAGATTATTGAGTTAGGTGTCAGCAAAATGTATAACAAGTATACTTATAACATACAGCCCTCTAAGGTATCATGACCTGTGGTGGGAGAAAACTCCATTATGGACAGTAATGCAATGGTGTCTCAATATGGGAGAGGGTGGGCAAGGGATATAAAGCTCGGACACTGGCAAAGTCACACTGGGATATGTAACCGCCAAATGGTACTATCACATTCAACGCTTAGGGTCACATTGTGTGGGGGTCCAACCGGGTGAACGGGAGGACACCCCTTTTCACAGCCGTGCCCGCCATTGCGTGTGGTAAAAGTCAGCACCTCAGTCAGTAGGGTGACTAATTACCATGTACATCCATCCAAAGTGGAGGTACTGGTGTCCTATCCCTAGGTTCCCCATTACCTCCAGGGGTTGTCATTCAAACCAGCCCTAGAACCCTCTACTGCAGTAAAAACACGCGCTGCTCAATAAGAGGTGTAAAAATACACGCTACCCACTATTTAGGTCTATAGTAATATTTCGAGGGATGTAAGTTTGCTGTCACCTGAAAATAAAAAAGAGCTGTGTTAAAGGAGGGAAAGCATTTCAAACCTCAGTAGGATCCAAAGGCAACCCCAAACTCAGTGTCGCTATGGGTAATTGGACGACGACCTCCGGTGCGCCTGCGTGGGATCGTGCCTGCGCACATCTACATTTCTTCTGCGCACGCGCGAACCCTGTTCCGACGCACAAGCGCAGTGAGACCAGAGGGACGCTACGAGCCTAAGTCTTTTGGCACGCTTCCAGCCTCTACACGCCTGCGCAGGAGCAAGGGATACAGGCATGCGATCAACATGCTGTACACATCACCTTTGTTTACCCCCACCAGCAGTCCACAAGGTTCAATCTAAAGTAAGTAATAATTATTACTGCTATACATATATGTTTATAAATTGTGACATGATGCTTAGCCTTATTTTTGAAGGAAGGTCCATGATGTTTAACCTTCTTTTCACATATGTGCCAGCTCCATGATTTAGGTTTGATTTATTATGTTTGTTTTGACACATTTTTTTGACATGCGTGTTAGCTCCTCCTGGTAGGAGGGTATTTAAACCTTGTAAAGCTGTATTGTCAGTTGCTTGAAAAAGACCACACAGGTCGAAACGTCGCATGAATTTGATTAAATAAAGGGATTTAAAGATACAAGGGAGTGCTGCGGTCTTTCTATTTTTTCCAAATAAAACTAGGAGATTTCAGATCCTCCCTGAATGGTCTAGGTGTTTCCTGAGGCTGGATCCGGAGGGCGGCTGTTGATGGGTTGGCTGCAAGAATGAGCTCATATCTGAAGTGACCAACACATCTTCAAACTGCCTTCTTCTTGCAGGTGCGGTAGGATTGGTACCCGCACCTGTTTCGCTGTGGGTGGAAATTCTTCTTCTATGAAATGATGAAATGAATTAATCATCCACAACTGTAGTGCCCCAAATAACACTAGTACATTTCAGACCCTCACTGAATGGTGGGAGTGTTAGTATGGCAAGACTGTAAGAATATTTTGGTCAATAATCCCAAAGTGGACAATAGTGATGGACGAACATCGGCCGGAGCAGTTGCGATCAAATTTTCGCGAACCGCAAGTTCGCGGCGGGCCCTATTGACTTTAATGTCAGGCGAACCTGAAAAGCCTTCAGGTCATATTTGCAGCCACCAAATACTTACTATAAGTGCACAAATAGTCCCACAACATGGACAGTGACATACCAGAGGGGGATCATTGACAAAAATTCCCACAAAAAATATGTATTTTAATCAGGGGCCATTTTTATGCTTCTTAACCCCTCAGGGACTTAGGACGTACCGGTATGCCACGTTTGCCGAGTCCTTAAGGACTCAGGACGTACCGTTATGTCCCAAGTTTAAAAATAGATTGCTGCGCGGCAGGGGTTAATAGGAACAGGATGCCCGCTGAAATCATTCAGCGGGCATCCTGTAACAACGCCGGGGGGGGTGTCATGTGACCCTCCCGTATCGGCGATCGCCGCAAACCGCAGGTTAATTCAGAACTGCGGTTTGCGGCTTTTACCTGCGGTTGCGGCGGCGGGCGGTGCCATCGGGTCCCCATGCGGCTGGCGGGGGGGACCCGATGGCATGGAAGGCAGCGCGATGTCTAAGGAAGGCATCGCGCTGCCTTCCAGTGAAGAGCCTTCCAGCGCCCTGGATCTCACAGGCCGGAAGCTGTATGAGTAATACTCACTGTATTACTCATACAGCCAATGCATTTCAATACAGAAGTATTGGAATGCATTGTAAAGGATTAGACCCCCAAAAGTTCAAGTCCCAAAGTGGGACAAAAAATAAAGTGAAAAAAAGTTGAAAAAATAAAGTTTCCCCCCCCAAAAATTAAAAGTTTAAAGTAAAAATAAACAAAAACTTCATTTTCCCCAATTAAAGTTTAAAAAAATTGGTAAATAATAGGGGAAAAAAAAAGTATACATATTAGGTATTGCCGCGTCCGTATCGACCGGCTCTATAAATATATCACATGACCTAACCCCTCAGATGAACACCGTAAAAAATAAAAATTGAGCTAAATAAAGCATTTTTTTGTCACCTAACATCACAAAAAGTACAACAGCAAGCGATCAAAAAGGCGTTTGCCCACCAAAATAGTACCAATCTAACCGTCACCTCATCCCGCAAAAAGTGAGCTCCTACCTGAGACAATCTCCCAAAAAATAAAAAAACTATGGCTCAGAATATGGAGACACTAAAACATCATTTTTTTTGTTTTAAAAAAGCTGTTATTGTGTAAAACTTACATAAATAAAAAAAAGTATACATAAATGGTATCACCGCGTTCGTATCGACCGGCTCTATAAAAATATCACATGACCTAACCCCTCAGATGAACAAAAATTTAAAAAATTTCAAATAAAAACTGTGCTAAATAAACCATTTTTTGTCACCTTACATCACAAAAAGTGTAATAGCAAGCGATCAAAAAGTCACACGTACCCCAAAATAGTGCCAATAAAACTGTCATCTCATCCCGAAAAATCATACCCTACCCAAGGTAATCGCCCAAAAACTGAAAAAATTATGGCTCTCAGACTATGGAAACACTAAAACATGATTTTTTTTGCTTCAAAAAAGAAATCATTGTGTAAAACTTACATAAATAAAAAAATATATACATATTAGGTATCGCTGTATCCTTGACAACCTGGTCTATAAAAATATCACATGATCTAACCTGTCAGATGAATGTTGTAAATAACAAAAAATAAAAATGGTGCCATTTTTAGAAGAGTGAGGTAGCCCACACTGTCGTGAAATAGGCGAGTGCGCTTATTGGTCACGATCCCCCTTGCTGCGCTGAACGTCCTTTCGGACAGGGGGAGAGGGGCAAGCCAAGAGTTCCATGACAAATTGTGCCAGCTCTGTCCACAGGTCAAACCTGCACACCTAATTGTCCAGGGGTTCCTCGTTCTCAGAGCGTCCACATCATCCGTTAACCTGATGTAGTCGGACACCTGTCGGTCTAGGCGCTCCCTGAGGCTGGATCCGGAGGGCGGCTGTTGATTGGTTGGCTGCAAGAATGATCTCATATCCGAAGTGACCAACACGTCTTCAAACTGCCCTCTTCTTGCAGGTGCGGTAGGATTGGTACCTGCACCTGTTTCACTGTGGGTGGAAATTCTTCTGCCAGCGCCCGCAACAGCAGAATGCAGCATCTCTCACAGAAAGGCCTGGAAATGCTGCATTCTACCTGCCATCTGTAGTGCTGGTAACATGTCTGCCATTTTGTGTTTGTATTGGGGGTCTAAGTAAATTGCCACTCAGTACTGGTCCTTGCCCTTTATGCTTTTTAGACGGGGGTCCCTCTTCAAACACTGGAGCATGAAGGACCCCATTTGCACTAAATTGGAAGCGGTGGAGTGCCCTGGCTCCTGCTCATTGCCCAGGAGAATGTCGTCCTCGGTCTCCTCCCTCTAGCCACGGACAACATCAGGGATCCCCAAAAAGTTTCAAGTCTCCATTAAAGCCTGCTCTTCTTGCTTCTCCTCCCCCCAGCCACCATCCTCCTCTGACTCCTCTTTAGACTTCTGCTGACTTGTCTCAGATGGAGTAGCACCCCCTGGGAATTCATTCAGCATTGCGACTTCGTCATCTACCAGCTCCTGCTCCTCGATGACTTGATCAATGACACGATGCAATGCACGCTCCAGAAAGAAGGCGTAAGGTACGATGTCACTGATGGAGGCCTGGGTGCGACTGACCAGTTTGGTGATATCATCAAATGGCCGCAGAAGTCTGCATGCGTCACGCATGAGCAGCCACTGGCGCAGTAAAAAGAAACCAAACTCCCCAGTGCCTGTCCTGCTGCAGAGTTCGTACAGTTGGTCATTAACGGCACGTTGCTGCTGGAGCAGCCTATCAAGCATATACATAGAGTTCCAGTGCATCAGGCTGTCACAAATCAGTCGTCTGACGGGGATTTGGTGTCGCAGTTGAACGTCAGCAAAGCTAGTCATGGTCGTGTAAGATCTTCTAAAATGGCAAGAGATTTTCCTGGCCTGCCGCAAGACGTCCTGGACCCCGGGGTATTTGGCAACGAATCGCTGCACGACTAAGTTCGGGACGTGTGTCATTTTGCCCTGTTTCAGCGCGCTCAGCAGATTGGCACCGTTGTCGCACACCACTTTACCAACTGTCAAATTGAGCGGAGTTAGCCACTGATCGGCCTGTGACTGCAGAACTGAAAGGAGTGCAGGACCGATGTGGCTCTTGGCTTCCAGGCACAACAGCTGTAGCACAGCATGGCAACGTCTCACCTGGCACGTCGAATAGGTTCTAGGGAGCTTAGGGGAGCAGCGGAAAAGGCAGTAATAGTGGAAAAGGAGGAGTCAGCCGAGGAGGAGACGGAGGATGGAGTAAGAGGAGGAGAAGCAGAGGCAGGACTGCATGCAATCCATTGTGGTAACATCAAATCCACACCGGAGCCATGGGTTAAATGTTTGACGGCAGTCAGAAGGTTCACCCAGTGGGCAGTAAAAGTTATGTACCTTCTCTACCTGTGTTTGCTAGACCACGTGTCTGTGGTCAGATGTATCTTGGCACCGACACTGCGTGACAGAGATATATTCACTTGCAGCTGAACGTGGCTATATAGCTCTGGGATGCCCTTCTGGGAGACATATTTCCTTCCGGGGACCTTCGATTGTGGTGTGCCGATGGCCACTAATTTTCTAAAGGCCTCCAAGTCCACAAGTTTATATGGCAGTAGTTGGCGGGCTAGTAGTTACGAAAAGCCAGCAGTCAGCCGTTGGGCAAGAGGGTTATCTGGCGTCATCAACTTTTTACACTCGAACATTTGGGCCACGGAAGCCTGCCTTCTGCCAGATGAACGCCACAACGGCACGGTGGAAGGTGGAGTGGAGGACAAATGGGAGGAGAGAGGAGAAGGAGAAGAGGCAGGACGTTGAGCGCCGGGAGTGTGGCTTTGTGGGTTCTGACGGCATTGCTCCCACTGAGCTCGGTGATGGGAGGCCAGGTGCCTTCTTAAGGCAGTTGTCCCTAGGTGAGTGTTGGGCTTACCGCAACTTATGCATTGACAGAACAGGCTGCAGATGGCAACACTATCGTCAGCAGCTGACACGTTTAAAAAATCCCTCTCTGTGGAGCCATGTGCCGGCGTCCTGGGAGCGCCAAAAGGGACCTTGCATGGTGGATGGCTCGCTCCAGATACATTTGCAGTCTGCTTTTTGCCTCCTGTCCCCTGTGAGCTCTCCCTGCTTCTCCTCCTTCTCCTCCCTCTCTGTGCTCCGTCTCTCCCTCAGAACTCCCCTCTTCTTCCTCTCTTGTGATCACCCACGTGATGTCAATCGACACGTCATCATCGTCACTTTCACCACCACTGACATTTGAGATCTTGGAGTATGCAGCAACAGTGGGGACCTCCCTTCTTGGGCTGAGATCTGGGTACTGTCGTCAGACCGCTGGGTGGCGGCCGTTGCTACCTCCTCTTCCTCATCCGATATCAAGAATGGCTGGCATCGGTAAGGTCGTGGAATGGATGGGAAAATAATTCCTCTAACTCGAGTGGAGGGGCTATGGTGGTAATGGTGGCGTCTTTGGGGGTGCACACAGCAGAGAGTGAGGAGGGTGCAGATAGAGAGGATGAGGAGGGTGCAGAAGCAGAAGCCTGAATTAGCCACTCAACCAACTATAGTGCGTCCTTTGAAGTAATCGCACGCGCCTTCTCCAACTTCCCACTTAGGCTCCGGCCTGGTGCACCTTTCCGACCCCTACCACCCCTGCAGAACAGCCTGCCTCTTTCACTGCCTGTCATTTTCAAAATGAACCTATGCCTAAGTCCCTAGAGAAGAGCAGTATTTGTGGAACCAGGTACATCGCAGGCCTCAATCAATATTTGGTGGAAACAGGTATACAGAACCCCATAGTTAGTATTTTATGGAAGCAGGTATACCGTAGGCCTCAATCAATATTTTGTAGAAACAGGTATATCAAACCCCTTAATCTGTATTTTGTAGAAGCAGGTCTATTGCAGCCCTCAATCAATTTTTTGGTGAAAACAGGTATATCAAACCCCTCAATGAGTATTTGGTGGAAGCAGGTATATCGTAGCCCTCAATGAGTATTTTGTGGAAGTAAGTATATCAAACCCCTTAATCAGTATTTTGTGGAAGCAGGTATATCGTAGGCCTTAATCAATATTTGGTGGATACAGGTATATTGAACCCCTTAAACAGTATCTTGTGGAAGCAGGAATATTGCAGCCCTCAATCAGTATTTTGTGGAAGCAGGTATATCGCAGGCCTCAATCAATATTTGGTGGAAACAGGTATAACGAACCCCTTAATCAGTATTTTGTGGAAGCAGGTATAACGCATCTCTCAATCAGTATTTTGTGGAAGCAGGTACATCAAACCCCTTAATCAGTATTTTGTGGAAGCTGGTATATCGCAGGCCTCAATCAATATTTGGTGGAAACAGGTATATCGAACCCCTTAATCATTATTTTGTGGAAGCAGGTATATCGAAGCCCTCAATCAGTATTTTGTGGAAGCAGGTATATCAAACCCCTTAATCAGTATTTTGTGGAAGCAGATATATCGCAGACCTCAATCAATATTCGATGGAAACAGTTATATCGAACCCCTATGTTTGCATGTTTGGCGAATCGCGAACGCGCAAAGTTCACCGCAAAATGACCGCCGGGCGACCCACAAGGCCATCTCTAGTGGACAACCCTTTATTTTACCATCCTCCCAGAGAAATTTGTTTCCCTCCTATAAAGTGGTAAATGCAAAATGCTGGATATTCATAAATAATACAATTTTGCTACATTTTTCAAAACTTACTACACCAAACCTTTCATACATTACCCCCTTGGCATAATATAATATAACATTGCACTTGGGGAGGACTTTTTCACAGCACGGTGGCACTTTTTGCACATAATCTTTTTAGCATGATTACAAAATATAAATGTGTCTTGGTATATGTATGACTATTGAATGGGTTGCATCTTCAATCATGCTATATGTAATTCATAAGTAATATTTTATTATTAATAATTTCTATATAAGTATGAGATATTCACATTGGCACTTTGCACTTTCTTTATTATTTATTCTTTGCATGTTTGCACTTTTTTCAGTTGCTGGATTAAAGAAGTGGGCTTATTCCCACATTCAATATGGCGGAGGTGGTTGTATCCTCATGTGTGGGCATGCGCAATTGAAGGGTTGGCCGTTTTGATCTCCATGGAAAATAACGGGATCTCACCCATCTTGCGGCGCCGCAGCCCTCCAGTATAACCTTATGGGAGATGTGATGGGCAAGTTCTCGTGGGATTGGAGATAGAGATGAGCGAATTGAAGCTGACGAATTGGAATTCGATCCAAATTTCAGGAAAAATTTGATTCGCAACGAATGAGAATTTCCTCGCGCTTCATGGTCACAGTTCCCGAACAGTTCGGCGAACATCGCTTGTTCGCTGCGGCGTGCGAACAAGTGCAATGTTCGGATCGCCCCCTATACGTCATCATTGAGAAAACTTTGACCCTGTACCTCACAGTCAGCAGACACATTCCAGACAATCAGCATACCCTCCCTCCCAGACCATCCCACCTCCTATCAAACAGCAAGGACAGCATCCATCTTCGATTCATTCTGAAGCTGCAGTGTTAGTGAGAGCAGGGAGAGTGTAGCTACTGATGATTTAATAGGGAAATCGTTAGCTAGGCCAGTGTTCTGTGTCCACTCCAGTCCTCAAAGACTCATCTGATCTGCTGTAAGGACAGCGTCCTGACAGCACCCCAAAAAGCCCTTTTTAGGGCTAGTACATCAGTCAGATTTTTTATTTTATTTTTCTCTTTAATATAATTGCAGTTGCCTGCCAGCGTGGGTCAGGCCCACAGAGTGTACTGTGCCCACTGCCAGTGCCCACCACTCATATCTGGTGGCACAGTAGCTTGCATTTAAAACAGTAAAACAATTTTTTCTCTGTAATATAATTGCAGTTGCCTACCAGCGTGTGTGTCAGGCCCACAGAGTGTACTGTGCCCACTGCCAGTGCCCACCACTCATATCTGGTGGCACAGTAGCTTGCATTTAAAACAGTAAAAAAAAAAAATCTCTGTAATAAAATTGCAGTTGCCTGCCAGTGAGTGTCAGGCCCACAGACTGTACTGTGCCCACTGCCCACCACTCATATCGGGTGGCGCAGTACCTTGCACGCATAGTATCACTAATCTAAAAAAAAATGACAGGCAGATGCAGGCCACCCCGCAGGGGCCATCGTGGTCATGGTGCTGTAATTTCCTTTGGCCCTAGAATAATGCCCAGTGTTCAGTAGCCATGTACGCTGAACTCGAAAAGTTCTGAGGACATAGTTGACTGGCTAACACAGGACACCCAATCTTCTACAGCTTCCGCTCGGAACCTTGACGCACCATCCTCCTCCAGCTCAGCTTCGGGCACCTTTTAAGTTACCACTCGCCCGCCTGCCGCCACCACCAACACTAACACCACAGCCGCTTCACTTGATCTGTCAGAGGAGTTATTTACACATCAGTTGGAAGAAATGAGTGATGCGCAACCGTTATTGCCAGAGGATGTAGATAACAGGGATATGTCTCAGTCAGGCAGCATTACACACATGGACGTACGGTGTGTTGATGATGATGTTGTACCCGATGCTGCTTCCTTTGCTGAGTTGTCAGATACAAGTGAAGCGGTTGATGATGACGATGTGTCCGTGGATGTCACGTGGGTGCCCGCTCAAAGAGAAGAAGAACAGGGGGAAAGTTCAGATGGGGAGACAGAGAGGAGGAGGAGACGAGTTGGAAGCAGGGGGAGGTCGTCGCAAGGAACTAGTGGCACAGTCAGACAGCATGTATCGGCACCCGGGGTCAGCCAGACAGCACGCCAATCAACGCATGCTGTTGCCACCACCAGAATGCCGTCATTGCAAAGCTCAGCAGTGTGGCATTTTTTTTGTGTGTCTGCCTCTGATAACAGCGATGCCATTTGCAACCTGTGCCAAAAGAAACGGAGTCGTGGGAAGTCCAACACCCACCTAGGTACAACTGCTTTGCGAAGGCACATGATCTCACATCACAAACGCAAAGCCGCCATCCTCCTCCTGGTCCAGCATCTTCAGCCACGTCAACCACTGCTGTCCTCCTTGCCCCCTGTCAACCACCCGCCACTCCGCCTCTCACCTTCAGCAGTTCCTGCTCATTTGCCCACAGTCAGGTGTCTGTCAAGGAAATGTTTGAGCGTAAGAAGCCAATGTCACAGAGTCACCCCCTTGCCCGGCGTCTGACAGCTGGCTTGTCAGAACTCTTAGCCCGCCAGCTTTTACCATACAAGCTGGTGGAGTCTGAGGCCTTCAAAAAAATTGTAGCTATTAGGGCACCGCAGTGGAAGGTACCCAGCCGAATTTTTTTTTCACAAAAGGCAATCCCCAACCTCTACTCTATTGTGGAAAAGGAAGTCATGGCATGTCTGGCACACAGTGTTGGGGCAAGGGGCCATCTGACCACTGATACCTGGTCTGCAAAGCACGGTCAGGGCAGGTATATCACGTACACTGCGCATTGGGTAAACCTGCTGACGGCTGCCAAGCATGGAATGCGTGGCTCTGCAGAGGAGTTGGTGACACCGCCACGATTTGCAGGCAGGCCTGCTACCACCTCCTCTACTCCTCCTACTTCATCCTCTTCGCTAACCTCCTCGGCTGAGTCCTCTCCTGCTGCTGCGTCTTGCTCCACATCAACTGCACCCCCCCCAGCTCCCCAGGGGCTATTCCACATCCCGGATACGACAGTGTCATGCCAGTGTCATGCCATTACACTGCTGGGACTCCGATCGGTACATTTATTTTCTTTGTGATCATCTAAGGTGATCATTAAAGCCTACTAGGCCAACAATGGGCCCACACTGCAGAATCATTGTTTTCTGGGTCACTTAACTGTCACTGAACTACCTCAGCACGACCATAGGCTTTGAAAAACCGCCATCGCCTGCAATCTCCCAAACGTGTGCACGAGCACAGTCATCACTACACCACGATTGACGCATAGAGGAATAAAATTTATGTCATGAGTGTGTCAACTATTGACAACTCTTTGCGGTTGTCTAAACTCTATTCGATACACGTCCCCTGATAGGGGACGTAACAGGGTTTAAACTGATAGGAATAGTACTACTTAAGACACCACTCATATAAGATGGCACAGTATATTGCACGGCGCACGCGCAGTGCCCCAAATTGGAAGTAAGAGGATCAACCAAGCATCTTTTTCCATCTCCCGGTTCCTAAAATCTATTCCATACACCGGCCCCTGATAGGGGACATAACAGGGATTGAACCGATAGGAATAGTACTACTTAACATACCACTCATATTGGGATTGCACAGTACATTGCACGGCGCACGCGCAGTGCCCCAAATTGGAAGTAAGAGGACCGACCAAGCATCTTTTTTCATCTCCCGGTTCCTAAAATCTACTCCATACACCACACCGGCCCATGATAGGGGACGTAACAGGGATTAAACTGATAGGAATAGTACTACTTAACATACCACTCGTATAGGGTAGCACAGTACATTGCACGGCGCACGCGCAGTGCCCCAAATTGGAAGTAAGAGGACCGACCAAGCATCTTTTTCCATCTCCCGGTTCCTAAAATCTATTCCATACACCACACCGGCCCCTGATAGGGGACATAACAGGGATTAAACAGATAGGAATAGTACTACTTAACATACCACTCATATAGGGTAGCACAGTACATTGCACGGCGCCTGATAGGGGAAAAAACAGAGATTAAACTGGTAATAACAGATTTTTTTAATTAAAAAAAAAGAGGACAGCCTCTGCGGAGCTGGGTATTTTTTGGCCGTGTTACTGAACGCTCATGCACAATGGCTGTAGGCTCATGCATCCTTTTGCGGATGTGACAAACCTGGTCAGTCAAACCCAAGGCAACATCATCGACCTCATCCCATATGCGTTTTTTCTGGAGCGTGCCCTGCGAAGAGTGCTGGATCAGGCCGTAGATGAACATGAAGAGGAAGAGTTGTGGTCACCATCGCCACCAGAAGCAGCCTTGTCGTCGTCGATTAGTATATAAAATGAGAATGCTCGGACACGGAGAAAACGTCTGTAAGTGGGTAAGTAACTGGCTCAATGATAGAAAACAGAGGGTGGTTATTAACGGTACATACTCAGATTGGGTCACTGTCACTAGTGGGGTACCTCAGAGGTCAGTATTGGGCCCTATTCTCTTCAATATATTTATTAATGATCTTGTAGAAGGCTTGCATAGTAAAATATCAATTTTCGCAGATGACACTAAACTGTGTAAAGTAATTAACACTGAAGAGGACAATATACTACTACAGAGTGATCTGGATAGACTGGAGGCTTGGGCAGATAAGTGGCAGATGAGGTTTAACACTGACAAATGTAAAGTTATGCACATGGGAAGGAATAATGCAAGTCAGGCTACTTTCACACTAGCGTTCAGGTGTCCGCTCGTGAGCTCCGTTTGAAGGGGCTCACGAGCGGTCCTGAACGCAGCTGGACGGCCCTGATGCATTCTCAATGGAGGCGGATCCACTGAGAATGCATCCGCCTGCCAGCGTTCAGCCTCCGCTCCGCTCAGTGAGCGGACACCTGAACGCTGCAAGCAGCGTTCGGGTGTCCGCCTGGCCGTGCGGAGGCGAGCGGATCCGTCCAGAGTTATAATGGAAGTCAATGGGGACGGATCCGCTTGAAGATGACACCATATGGCTCAATCTTCAAGCGGATCCGTTCCCCATTGACTTTCAATGTAAAGTCTGGACGGATCCGCTCAGGCTACTTTCTGACTTAGAAAATTTTCTAAGTTTTAATGCAGACGGATCCGTTCTGAACGGATGCGAACGTCTGCATTATCGGAGCGGATCCGTCTGATGAAACATCAGGCGGATCCGCTCCGAACGCTAGTGTGAAAGTAGCCTCACCCGTACATACTAAATGGTAAAACACTGGGTAACACTGACATGGAAAAGGATCTAGGAATTTTAATAAACAGCAAACTAAGCTGCAAAAAACAGTGTCAGACAGCTGCTGCCAAGGCCAGTAAGATAATGGGTTGCATCAAAAAGGGCATAGATGCCCGTGATGAGAACATATTCCTACTACTTTACAAATCACTGGTCAGACCACACATGGAGTACTGTGTACAGTTCTGGGCTCCTGTGAACAAGGCAGACATAGCAGAGCTGGAGAGGGTCCAGAGGAGGGCAACTAAAGTAATAACTGGAATGGGGCAACTACAGTACCCTGAAAGATTATCAAAATTAGGGTTATTCACGTTAGAAAAAAGACGACTGAGGGGAGATCTAATTACTATGTATAAATATATCAGGGGTCAGTACAGAGATCTCTCCCATCAGCTATTTATCCCCAGGACTGTGACGAGGGGACATCCTCTGCGTCTGGAGGAAAGAAGGTTTGTACACAAACATAGAAGAGGATTCTTTACGGTAAGAGCAGTGATACTATGGAACTCTCTGCCTGAGGAGGTGGTGATGGTGAGTACAATAAAGGAATTCAAGAGGGGCCTGGATGTATTTCTGGAGTGTAATAATATTACAGGCTATAGCTACTAGAGAGGGGTCGTTGATCCAGGGAGTTATTCTGATTGCCTGATTGGAGTCTGGAAGGAATTTTTTATTCCCCTAAAGTGAGGAAAATCGGCTTCTACCTCACAGGGTTTTTTTGCCTTCCTCTGGATCAACTTGCAGGATGACAGGCTGGACTGGATGGACAAATGTCTTTTTTCGGCCTTATGTACTATGTTACTATGATTGCTGGACCTGCGGCAACGCAGAGAGAGGAGTCTGAAGAAGAGGAGTCAGAGGAGAAAGGTGGCTTTGAGGAGGTGGAAGACCAACCACAGCAGGCGTCCCAGGGGGCTTGTTGTCACCTTTCGGGGATCCTTGGTGTTGTACGTGGCTGGGTGGAGGAAGAGACCTTCAATGACGTCAGTGAGGACAAGGAACGGGACATGGCTAGCTTGGTATCCAACCTTGTGCAAATGGGGAGTTTGCGGTTGTGCAAATAGACTGTTTGCGGTGTGTTAAACGGGGAGTTTGGTCTGTCAGAGTTTGGTCTGTCACTGTGAAGCGAGCGTAACCCTTACACTACCTGATCGATACAACATCATACCTGATGTTTTAAAACACGTTATTCCAAACAATTTAGGAATGTTAGGTGATTTATGCCCTTTATGGATTAAAACCCGACTCTGCGTCAACTACGTAATTTTCCAGAGGAGTTTTGCCATGGATCCCCCTCCGGCATGACACAGTCCAGGTGTTAGTCCCCTTGAAACAACTTTTCTATCACTATTGTGGCCAGAAAGTGGGTTTTAAAATTTGCCTGCCTTTTGAAGTCTTTGGCGGTTCGCCCGGTTCGCCCGTTCGCGAACATTTGCGGAAATTCGCGTTCGCCGTTCGCCAACGGAAAATTTTATGTTCGCGACATCTCTAGTCTAGACGTGTGAGGACTGAAGATATGGGGCAAGGATCTCTGGGAAGGGGGATCACCCAGATTGACATGCCTGCATGCATCCAATCAGCAGCCAGCCCTTTAATGTCACAGACCTATAAATAGGACAGCCATTTTAGATTCTGCCATTTTCCAGCATTCAGAGTGCAGGGACAAACGTGACAAGATGCTAGGGACAGCAATTGGAAAAACCACTATGTTTAAAGAAAAAAAAACTGAAAAAAGGATTTTTAAGTGCAGGGAAAGGATCTGGAGGGAATCATCATTTCACAGCATCTTAGTGCAGGGAGAGATGTCAGAAGGCTCTAGGGACATTGAGAGGAAAGCAATTTACAAGTGCAGGGAACGATTATTTGGGGATCCAAATAGCCATTATACAGCTCTGTCAGTCCAGCAATTTGCTATTGGGCTGCAAGTGTTATGTTGAAAAGCCTTTAGTGGCTTATATCTTAGTATCTTATTCAGTACGACAAGAAAAATATATACGCATTTCACTTCTGCAGTTATTTTTGTTGAAAGTGTATAGGGGCGTATTACAGTAAAATAAAATATATATATACGCACTGCACTGTTGCATTTATTTCTGGTGAAAGCGTATAGGGGCGTATTACAGTAAAAAAAGAAAAATATATTCTCAGTGCATTTTGGAAGTTAATTCTGGTGAAAGCGTATAGTGGCCTATTTCAGTCCAACAAGAAAAATATATGCTCAGCTCACTTCTGCAGTTATTTCTTTTGAAAGCGTATAGGGGAGTATTACAGTAAAAAAAGAAAAATATATATGGATTTCACTGGTGCATTTATTTCTGCTGAAAGCGTTTACTGGCCTATTTCAGTACAAAAAGAAAAATATATTCTCAGTTCACGTCGGCGGTTATATGTGTTGAAAGCATGGTTGTATCAGCAGGGTTGCAGCAGTGGGAGGTCGGGAGCCAAACGTGCCCCGGTAAAGCACCTGCTTCGCAGCAGCCTACCTACCCAGGAAGTACTGGTGCAGGGGTTCACGGAAGTAGCGGCGGTAGCAGTCATTCAGTGCGGCTGTTATATGTGTTATTTTGTATTTCAGTACAACAAGAAAAATGCATTCTCAGTTCAAGTCGGCGGCGGTTATATGTGTTGAAAGCGTTTAGTGGCCTATTTCGGTACAAAAAGAAAAATGCATTCTCAGTTCAAGTCGGCGGCGGTTATATGTGTTGAAAGCGTTTAGTGGCCTATTTCAGTACAAAAAGAAAAATGCATTCTCAGTTCACGTTGGCGGCGGTTATATGTGTTGAAAGCGTTTAGTGGCCTATTTCAGTACAAAAAGAAAAATGCATTCTCATTTCACGTTGGCGGCGGTTATATGTGTTGAAAGCGTTTAGTGGCCTATTTCAATACAAAAAGAAAAATGCATTCTCAGTTTACATCGGCAGCGGTTAGCGAAAACAAAAGGAAAGGAGCTCATAATACCAAAAAAATATATTTTATTGAGACATGGTTAAAAAGATAACAAGGATAGAAGCAATAAATGGATGTGATGCCATGAACATGATGAAAAGGAAGAGGGGAACAAAAAGGAAGAAAAACGCCACCCTGGGAAAATGAACACACGGATCAAAAAGGTATGGTACAATGTATATGTATATGAAGAAAGAAGTTGAGAAAAATCCAGCTCCACTTTAAAGGAATGTGCGTTTATTCAGCTGACAAGACTGCTAAATTTTGTATTTCATGGATGAGTTTTTAACCGCAAGCTGAATAAACGCACATTCCTTTAAAGTGGAGCTGGATTTTTCTCAACTTCTTTCTGCATTTGCTGCCCGCACCTGACACGGGCCATCCGTGCTCACAACTAAAGGAAGGGCAGATGAGAGCTGCTACATTTCTCTTTTCCTAATGTATATGTATAGCATGGGAATCAAATACTAAATGAATAATCTCACCCATGTACAAAGTACTGAGACAATGAAGTACCAGGTGAGATACCTGTCAACGCATGTCACCTCAGTAAGTAAAGATAGGTATGCAGACAAAAGATAATGGTAAAGATGGAGGTATGCTGCAGACCGAAAAAAATACAATAAAGAAGCGGAGGAGAACAGCAGGAGACAGGGGCTCACCAAAACAGGAACCGTGTGCAAAGAAGACCCAGGGTGGCGCTACCCCAACGCGCGTTTCGGCGTACCTTTGTCAGAAGCGGTTATATGTGTTGAAAGCGTTTAGTGGCCTATTTCAGTACAAAAAGAAAAATGCATTCTCAGTTCACGTTGGTGGCGGTTTTATGTGTTGAAAGCGTTTAGTGGCCTATTTCAGTACAAAAAAAGTGCATTCTCAGTTCACGTCGGCGGTGGTTATATGTGTTGAAAGCGTTTAGTGGCCTATTTCAGTAAAAAAGAAAAATGCATTCTCAGTTCAAGTCGGCGGCGGTTATATGTGTTGGAAGCGTTTAGTGGCCAATTTCAGTACAAAAAGAAAAATGCATTCTCAGTTCACCTCGGCGGCAGTTATATGTGTTGAAAGCGTTTAGTGGCCTATTTCAGTACAAAAAGAAAAATGCCTTCTCAGTTCACCTCGGCGGCGGTTATATGTGTTGAAAGAGTTTATTGGCCTATTTCAGTACAAAAAGAAAAATATATTCTCAGTTCACCTCGGCGGCGGTTATATGTGTTGAAAGTGTTTAGTGGCCTATTTCAATACAAAAAGAAAAATCCATTCTCAGTTCAAGTTGGCGGCGGTTATATTTGGTGAAAGCGTTTAGTGGCCTATTTCAGTACAAAAAAAATGCCTTCTCAGTTCACGGCGGTGGCGATTATATGTGTTGAAAGCGTTTAGTGGCCTATTTCAGTATAAACAAAAAAATACATTCTCAGTTCACATCGGCAGCGGTTATATGTGTTGAAAGCGTTTAGTGGCCTATTTCAGTACAAAAAGAAAAATGCATTCTCAGTTCACGTCAGCGGTGGTTATATGTGTTGAAAGTGTTTAGTGGCCTATTTCAGTACAAAAAGAAAAATGCATTCTCAGTTTACGTCGGTGGCGGTTATATGTGTTGAAAGCGTTTAGTGGCCTATTTCAGTACAAATAGAAAAATACATTCTCAGTTCACGTCGGCGGCGGTTATATGTGTTGAAAGCGTTTAGTCGCCTATATCAGTACAAAAAGAAAAATGCATTCTCAGTTCACGTCGGCGGTGGTCATATGTGTTGAAAGCGTTTAGTGGCCTATTTCAGTACAAACAGAAAAATATATTCTCAGTTCACATTGGCGATTATATGTATTGAAAGCATGGCTTGGATTCAGCAGGGTGGCAACAGTGGGAGGTCGGGAGCCAAACGTGCCCGGGGTAGAGCACCTGCTTCGCAGCAGCCTACCTACCCGGGAAGTAGTGGTGCAGGGGTTCACGGAAGTAGCGGCTGTAGCAGTCAGTCAGTGCGGCTAAGAGTTTTTTTTTAATCTGATAGCTTGGGAACAAAAAATCATTGATGACCACAATGTTCCTTCTATGTCACCGAAGACTAACGGAAGAGTAAAGTCCCTCATATTTCAGCTTCCTGGACCATGCGAGTGTGAAAAGTAGAGGACATTGAGGCCCTCTCCTATCATTCCTAAATTTTTAGGTTTTGAGTAGTAGGATTTAGAAATGCCTGTGTAGAATCCATTATACACATTTATGGCCTATTCTTAGGATATGCCATAAATGTCTGCCAGATGAGGGTCCCACCAATAGAACACACAACTGAAAACAGTCCCTCCAACCCCTGCACCACCTGGTGAGGTGACCATCCCACATTGAATGAATGGAGAGGTAGGTGGCCATGCATGTGTGCTGTTCTCTACATTCAATTATATAGGAGTTATGGAAACAGCTGAGCTGGGCTGGACCCCATTCTGGCGATGCACAGGTAAGCTCTTACCTGTGCCTGTGCCGGGAGCGGGTCTGAAATCAAATGCAGTCACCGGGAGCAGGCAGTTCGGAGAACAGGCCGATGAAGGCCCCCGGAGGCTGTTCTCGGAACTGCCTGCTCCTGGTGACTGAATTTGATTTCAGACCGGCACAGGCACAGGTAAGGGTGAGTCTACCTTACTAAAGATGGCAGCCCGCATGTGTTCACTGGTGAACACTGCGAACTGACCATCACTGCTGAGGAGACTTAAAGGATAACTGTCATATTTTTTTTATTTGCTAGTTTATTAGAGCTGGGCATGTATACCTGAGTTAGTCTGTCAATGATTGCCAAAAGATCTGTAATTACTTTATAATAACATCTTTTGATAATGTCTCCTGTCCCCTTCCACTGCTCCCTTAAAAGACCGCTGCTATGGCTCATCTGTCTTCGGCTAGGAAGACAGGGGGCGGTCCTTCACACTGCATGCCTGCATTAGGCTTCAGAGTGAGGAGGCGTGTCTCTCAGTAATCCAATCTGATTGGCTAGCAAGTTTGTATGTGACCTGAAGGAATGCAGTTTTGGCCTCAGAGGAGCCATCTTGAGAAGATCCTCATAATGTAGGATTCAAAACAGCTGTAACTAAGGGGGAAACTCAAGGAAAACAGTGGTAAGTGAAAAAACTAAAGATTGCTTTATGCATAATGCTGCTACAGCAGTAACATATGCTAAAATAGATTTTTTGATGAAAATATGACAGTTATCCTTTAAAGATGTTCTCCACTTGATGATAATCACAGTGTAATCTGAGGTGGAATCTAGCAAAAATTGCTAATTTCCCAAAAGAAGCAGTATACGTATCCATTGATTCCATATGTAAATTAGTTCTCTTTCTAAAGAAAAAAAAAACTAAATAAAAGAATACCTTGCCTCTGGCGCCACCTGTAGGGAGCCAGCTATCAAAGAGCTAATTTGCATAGCTTTTTCCCAGCACTGCATGACCGATAAGACTATTTACACCTTCTAAGTGCTTTCTACAAGGAGCTACACTAACAGTGAATTCCATGTAATGCATGAACATGCAGTTTCCTCCAGAACAAGAGACACACTTAAGTCCTCGATAGAGAACCCCTCTGTTAGATCTGTTAGAACCCCTCTATGTTAGATCATAATTCAGTAAAATGTTGTTTGATATACTGTAATATTTAGAGAAAATGGGACAGTGCTCCTTCTTAAGTGCCTGTAGAAGGATTTTTCAATCCACAACACTATGTAAAAAAAAATCCACTGCACACTTAATATGAAAATAACTTTTCAAATGGATTTAGATCATGTCTCATGATTAGCGGTGTAAGAGTCCAATTCATGTAATGTGATTTATCACCGAGAGAAGGTATGGCTGCACTGGAGGGGGGAACCCTACTGTTGCTCCCTGCCAAACACTGTGACAGTAGATTCCTGATTGGGTATGTTGGTTGCTTGGGGCTGTGTGCTGGCTGCGGTGTTGTGTGTGAACGGTTGCCTGTGTTTGTGTCTCCCCACATCCATATCTCGGTATTTCCTGGGGAGAGAGCGCCTTAATCAGTGTGAGGAGACTTATAGGCCATACATGTTCCTCTGGAATTTTGGGAAGAAGGGATGAAAATGAGCTCTTAACAAGCTCTGCCTCTGATGCCACCAGATAGAAGGCAGCTATCCTATAAGTCGGTGTTCAGCTCTTTAAATAAGCCTTGAGACATGACTCGGATATTAAATAAGCCATGCCTTTCTTCCTACAATTCCAGAGGAGCATGCTTGGCCTATAAGTCTCCTCACAACGATTTAGGCGCTCTCTTCCAAAGGGGAGATAGTATCCCCCAAATCCTGACTTAGGCCTCTCACCCAGTTAAGCCAGTACTCTCTGCACTGCACTGATGAGGGGCAATCACCCCAAAACAACTGTCTGCAGATAAGGTGCTGGCCTATTCAATATCTGATTCATGTCTCAAGGCTTGTTTAAAGAGCTGAACACTGACTTATAGGATAGCTGCCTTTCATCTGGTTGCCTTCCATAAGAATTTACCTATTAAGCAGTTCAAGAGTCATGGCCAAATAGGATATCAATATAGGCAATAATACTTTGAAATACGACACGTTTCAAAGTATCATAGAAGCGTTAAAAAAATAATTGCTGCTTAAATTTTCCCAGGCGGACGAGAAAAGTCAGACAAAAGTTTAACAAAGTTTTATAAAAAATAAATAAAATAAAAGCCTAATTATATAACAACATTTTCACAGTAGTTTACCAACAAAAAGATATTTGGTATCATAGAAATGGTAGTGATTAGAGATGTCCCAAACTATTCGCCGGCTAACAGTTCCCGGCGAACATCGCTTGTTTGCGTTTGCCGCGGCGGACGAACATATGCGATGTTCGGTCTGCCCCTATACGTCATCATTGAGCAAACTTTGACCCTGTACCTCACAGTCAGCAGACACATTCCAGCCAATCAGCATATCCTCCCTCCCAGACCCTCCCACCTCCTATCAAAAAGCAAGGACAGCATCCATCTTAGATTCATTCTGAAGCTGCAGTGTTAGTGAGAGCAGGGACAGTGCTGCTGCTGCTGCTGAATTAATAGGGAAATCGTTAGCTAGGCCAGTGTTCTGTGTCCACTCCAGTCCTCAAAGACTCATCTGATCTGCTGTAAGGACAGCGTCCTGACAGCACACCAAAAAGCCCTTTTTAGGGCTAGTACATCACTCATATCTGGTGGCACAGTAGCCTGCAGATAAAAAAGTAATAAAATTTTTTTCTCTGTAATATAATTGCAGTTGCCTGCCAGTGTGTGTCAGGCCCACAGAGTGTACTGTGCCCACTGCCAGTGCCCACTACTCATATCTGGTGGCACAGTAGCTTGCAGATAAAAAAGTAATAAAATGGTTTCTCTGTAATATAATTGCAGTTGCCTGCCAGTGTGTGTCAGGCCCACAGAGTGTACTGTGCCCACTGCCAGTGCCAACCACTAATATCTGGTGGCACAGTAGCTTACAGATAAAAAAGTAAGACAATTTTTTCTCTGTAATATAATTGCAGTTGCCTGCCAGTGTGTGTCAGGCCCACAGAGTGTACTGTGCCCACTGCCCACCACTCATATAGGGTGGCACAGTACCTTGCACGCATAGTACCACTAATCTAAAACAAAAATGACAGGCAGAGGCAGGCCACCCCGCAGGGGCCGTCGTGGTCGTGGTGCTGTGATTTCCTTTGGCCCTAGAATAATGCCCAGTGTTCAGAGGCCACGTACCCTGAACCCGAAAAGTTCTGAGGACATAGTTGACTGGCTAACACAGGACACCCAATCTTCTACAGCTTCCACTCTGAACCTTGACGCACCATCCTCCTCCAGCTCAGCTTCAGGCACCTCTCAAGTTACCACTCGCCCGCCCGCCGCCACCACCAACACTACCACCACAGCCGCTTCACTTGATCTGTCAGAGGAGTTATTTACACATCAGTTGGAAGAAATGAGTGATGCGCAACCGTTATTGCCAGAGGATGTAGATAACAGGGATATGTCTCAGTCAGGCAGCATTACACACATGGACGTACGGTGTGATGATGATGATGTTGTACCCGATGCTGCTTCCTTTGCCGAGTTGCCAGATACAAGTGAAGTGGTTGATGATGACGAAGTGTCCGTGGATGTCACGTGGGTGCCCGCTCGAAGAGAAGAAGAACAGGGGGAAAGTTCAGATGGGGAGACAGAGAGGAGGAGGAGACGAGTTGGAAGCAGGGGGAGGTCGTTGCAAGGAACTAGTGGCACAGTCAGACAGCATGTATCGGCACCCGGGGTCAGGCAGACAGCACGTCAATCAACGCATGCTGTTGCCACCACCAGAATGCAGTCATTGCAAAGCTCAGCAGTGTGGCATTTTTTTTGTGTGTCTGCCTCTGATAACAGCGATGCCATTTGCAACCTGTGCCAAAAGAAACTGAGTCGTGGGAAGTCCAACACCCACCTAGGTACAACTGCTTTGTGAAGGCACATGATCTCACATCACAAACGCTTATGGGATCAACACATGATGAGTACAAGCAGCACACAAACTCAAAGCCACCATCCTCCTCCTGGTCCAGCATCTTCAGCCACGTCAACCACTGCTGTCCTCCTTGTGTAGTGTCCCACTAGTAAGGGTGGGCACTACACAAGGGTTAACATGTCTATTGCATTAAGGTGATGTTTAATGTTTATTTCCCTGTGTTATCTGGGTGTCAGGCCTGTTAGGGTGTAGTTCAGCCTCCTAGATGTTAGAGGGAGCTAGAGAGCCCTGAGTATATATAGGTAGGCCCAGACAGGGAAGGGTCAGTGTAGTCCAGGTGGCTAGAAGTGCAACCTAGTCAGCCTGAAGTTCCTGAGTCTAAGCTTAGCTCAGAAGAAGTCACCCCAGTATTAGAGAATTTGCCTCCTGGGAGAAACCTGCAGTACCCTCAAGCCAAGCAGGGCCAGTGTATCCAGCTAAGGCTACTTTCACACCTGCGTTCAGGTGTCCGCTCCAGACTTATAATGGAAGTCAATGGGGACGGATCCGCTTGAAGATGACACCATATGGCTCAATCTTCAAGCGGATCCTTCCCCCATTGACTTTCAATGTAAAGTCTGGACGGATCCGCTCAGGCTACTTTCACACTTAGAAATTTTTCTAAGTTATAATGCAGACGGATCTGTTCTGAACGGATGCAAACGCAGGGGCGTAACGATCGCGGTCGCAGGGAGTGCGACTGCGACCGGGCCCGGCGGGGGGAGGGGGCCCGCTGTACTAACATGTAATGAAGCGCTGTGAAGGGGCCCGGCATAAAGTACAGTGACAATGCCGGGCCCCGTCAGGGCGCTCCATTACATGTTTAATATGAGGCAAGGTGGGGGAGGTTTGCGCAGAGGGGGTGGGAGGAAGAGGGAGGACGCGCGCACTCACTCACATACACTCGGCCCGGCAGTTCTTGTCACTGCCGGGCTGTCTCCAGATCATCAGTGAAGCAGGAGCTCTAGCGCTCCCTCTGCTGGCCGCACATCGGGCTGCTGGCTGTGGGAGGAGCTCTGAAGGCCCGGGAAACTGCCTTTAGTACAGCCAGCAGTGCGATGTCAGTGTGGCAGCGCAACATCAGGGAAGAGGGTAAGTATGTTTTTTTATTTTATTTTCCTAACACTGCAGACTGGGGGCAAAGGGGAAGGGGGGGGGGTTGATGGGCACAACTAGAGTGAGGGGGCACAAAAGTGGGCATCTCTACTGAGGGGGCACCTAATCTGCCATAACTACTGTGAGGGGGGCACATAATCTGGCATAACCACTGTGAGGGGCACATATGTGGGCATATCTAATGTGAGGGGCACATAATCTGGCATAACCACTGTAGGGGGGCACATATCTGGCATAACTACTGTGAGGGGGGCACATATAAAGGCATAACTATGAGATGGCACATATAAAGGCATAACTACTGTGAGGGGGGCACATAATCTGGCATAACCACTGTGAGGGGCACATATGTGGGCATATTTAATGTGAGGGGCACATAATATGGCATAACCACTGTAGGGGGCACATATCTGGTCATAACTACTGTGAGGGGCACATAGTCTGGCATAACTACTGTGAGGGGGAACATATCTGGCCATATCCACTGTGAGGGGCACATATCTGGGCATAACTACTGTGAGTGGGCACATATCTGGGCATAACCACTGTGAGCGGGCACATATCTGGGCATATCCACTGTGAGGGGCACATATCTGGGCATATCCACTGTGAGGGGCACATATCTGGCATAAATACCGTGAGGGGGCATATATTTGGCATAACTACTGTTAGGGGGCACATATTTGGCATTACTGTGAGGGGCACATATCTGGGCATAACTACTGTGACAGGAACAAAGGTGGGCATAACTGCTGTGAGGGGCCACAAGAAGGACATAACTTTTGTGAAGGGACCACAAGGTGGGCTTAATTACTGTGAAAGGCCACAAGATGGGCATTACTACTGTGAGGGGCCACAATGTGGACATTAGTACTGTGTGGTAGCACTTAGGGGAAATGTCCTAAATTACCCTGCTATACATTGGCATAGCTCAGTCTACCAGGCCAGCAGAGCGCCCCCAGCTGGTAGTTTCACAGGGGTAGTCACCATCCCTTCCTTATGTGATTATTCTTTTTTTTTCTATCACCACAGGGACCTTGTTCTGGATCCAGCGGACATCACACCGACGCCAGCGACACCCTGGATGAGGTAGGACCAGATTTTATTAGGATTGGGTGAGTGTAGCCATGCATTGGGCTCTTTCACACGAGCGGATCCCGTGTGGCTAATCTGCTGTGTGAAAGAGAGCCAAGCCCCGCTCCGGACAGCAGAGACACCGAGCAGTAACATGATTGATGATGCTCCATGCCTCTCTATGATCGTTTTGCTACAAAATCACGGTGACCACTTTATCTCCCTGTGATTTTTTAGTAAAAAGGTCACAGAGAGGCACGGAGCATTATCAATCGTGTTACTGCTCCGTGTCTCTGCTGTCCGGAATGGGGCTTGGCCCTCATTCACGCAGCGGACTAGCCACACGGGAAAGCCATTAGTAAGAAAATCTGCCGCTTCTTTATAAAAATTGGGGGGTAGGGGGGCCCCGATACAAAGTTTGCACTGGGGCCCATAACACTCTAGTTACGCCACTGTGCAAACGTCTGCATTATAGGAGCGGATCCGTCTGATGAAACATCAGACGGACCCGCTCCGAACGCTAGTGTGAAAGTAGCCTAAGACAAGTAAGCTGATGGGCGGAAGAACTATAAAGTTAGTGCAAGGATAAATACGAGAGGAAGATTATTTGCCAAGGATAAAAGCCAGCATTTCGGCATACGGGCCTTGGGATACAGCCAGCCAGAATATCTGTAAATTAGTGCAGCCTGGTCTGAGCAGCATTGGTCGTTTTATCCTCTGAGTATCTTGCAAGGATTATACCTGCCAGTATTGAAATAAGCCTGCTTGTGAAGCACTTGATGCAAGGGACTGTATTATCATCTCATTGTACAAAGTTGGACTGTTATTCAGTAAAGCAAAGTTTGGTTCACCATACCATCTGTGTACCTCAATTACTACTGCTATAAAATCGGTGTGCCACCGTTACAGGCACTGGCGTCACGATTCTTAAAGGGACCTTGCCTCAGGTACTCAAAACACCTGCAACATCCAGGGCACCTCATCCACCATCAGGCCTGGTCTCTACATACAGAGTGTGCCCCAGAGGAACTTTGTGTCAGCCTCTCCTTCACTGTCGCATGCCTGCCCAGGGTCTCCTAGGAACAGTGAGTAACCCTCGATTGCCCATAACCGTGACCTCACTTCGCAATACCCTGCAGGTCTGGCGCGCTGCATAAATTGGCGTCACGAACAGGATACTATCATTTTTTGCGCCATTGTGGAATATAAAAACTGTGTGCCGTTATATACCCATAAAGTGACTAAGCCCTATTGTTTATTGGAAAAATTGCTGGGCCAAAGAACTGTAATAATTTGCGGTGTGAAGATTATATTGCACGGACTGTTTTGCTGCTTATTTAGTCACCGCTTGCTGTCAGTGAATAGACAGCGCTTTTGCTCAAAGATTTCCGCTTAACCTGAGTCGGATTATTAGTGCACCCCGCTGTACCCGTTTGGCTCGAAAAAGACAAGGAGAAGACACTGCCCAGCCTGTAAGAAGAAGAAACGCTGCCCTGTCTGGAAAGAGGATACCGCCCACCTGGAATCCCGGAGCTACAAGAGGCCGCGCCTACCTTCTGACGCTGCGTGTGGGACTCCCGTCTAACGTAGCCACGCATCTCGCGAGACTTGGAGCGAGCACCGCCGGAGTAAGTACAAACTTTACCCTTCACCGACCCCCTTCTTATTACTGTACCGGAGCGGCCCCGACCCTTGTCAGGAGACCGGAGAGGATTCCCCACTAGCGACAAGAGACTTGACCTGAAAAAATAAAAAAATCTAATCTGACATTTTAGCTTCGGTCCGCTTCGCTGTCATTTAAAGGGCGATACCCATCTAGCAACACTATGTCAGCACCTGAAGGAGCAGGGCAAGTGGCCCCTGATGTGCCTACCGAAGTGCCCGCAGCTGATAATAGGGAGCCTGCCGCCGCGGCAGCGTCAAGCCTGATGCCACTGACCATGCCGTATTATTTTGGGGCCCCCTGGTTCCCACGATATTCAGGGGAAGCCCATAAATTAAAGGACTTTAGAGACCAGATACTGGCCTTATTCCGGCTCTACCCTATATCTGCTGAACAACAAATGGAGATCCTCCTAGCTCAGTTAGAAGGGGCCGCCCGCAGGGAAGTTATGTCATGGCCCCGTTCTGAAAAGAGTAGCCTGGAGCAGATTTTTGATCGCCTCGGCACCACATTTGAGGCCAGAACGGTGTCTGAAGTTAAAATGCGATTTTTCAGCAGGAAGCAGCAGCCTGGGGAGTCGCTCTGCGATTTCGCTCTGTCCTTGCAAGAGACCCTAAGGGCTGTGGTCCAGGTGGACCCCAAAGAAGCTGAGGACCAGGACAGGACCCTTAGAGAGCAGTTCATTGCGGGTATAAGTACTGAGCATTTAAAGGGCCAGCTGAGGATGCTGTCAGCTCAACACCCCAATTGTGCATTTTTGGACTTTAAAGAGCTGGCCATCAGTATTCTAGGCCAGAACCCGGCCGCAGGGCCAGCAGCCTCACCTGAACCTCAGGCTTGTCAACAAAAAATTGTCAATGTAGGGCCGGCTGGAGTCAGTCAAGCCACTCAGGCCCCAATAACAGATGTAGTGGCAACACTAATGGAGCAGGTGAACCATCTCACTCTGAGCTTAGAGAAAGTATGCAAGAAAATAGAGGAGTGGGAGAGACCATTGTTGTTAGAGGATGAAGGCCCTTTTCCTCCAAGGCTCCCACCTGCATATAGGGATGTATACCCAAAGGAACCTGATGGACGACCGAGTTACCGGTCTAGGAATCGAAAACAGCCTGTTTGCCACTATTGTAAAAAATATGGACATACTGAATCAATGTGCTGGCAGTTAAACGGGCAACCCCTGAGGCAGAGGACCGCCCCTCGGGAGGTAGAACAGTAGGTCCAAAGGATCCAAGCTGGATACCTAAATACGTAGGATCCCGTCCAAAAATTAAAATATGTATCAATGGGATACCCTTTAAAGCCCTGCTGGATACTGGGTCACAGGTCACCACCATCCAATGACCTGCCTTTGACAAGTTCTGGGATTCAAGTCTCCTCACCCAGCCACCGGAGTCCTGGCTAGATATCATTGCCAGCAACGGTAAGCCATTGAAAGTCCATGGGTACTGGGAACCTACTCTTCAGGTGGGAGAGGCCACCTTACCACAGCAAGGTGTGATTGTGGTACAAGCAGGAGATAAAGGAGGACACCCTGTGATCCTAGGGACCAATGTCCTTAAAAACTGTTACTCCGACGTGCTTGAAGCATTGAATCAAACTATATCCACGGCCTCGCCTGCTTCCAGAAGGGTCATTCAAAAAACTATCAGCGTGCTGTGTGCTCAACAAAGGTTCGCCAACAAAAAAGGAGAAATTTGTACTGTCCGGATCCGGGATAACCGGCCGGTAATTCTGCCTCCGAATTCCCAGATCATCCTGTGGTGCCGTGCGGTGGAGCCTATCCAAATTGAGAATCATCCCTTCGTACGAAAAGCCAAGAGTCTGGTGACCGTGTCCCAAGGTAAAGTGCCTGTCCGTTTAATTAATTTTGGTGATCACCCCGTTACTCTTTTTAAGCACTGCCCCGTTGCTCAGCTTTTCCAGGTGTCTTTCCAGGATGTGATTCGTCTGCCTGCCACGGAGACGTTCCAGACCGCACAGAGCAGCAGCACCACCACCAGCGCCCCTACCACATCCTGGTGGGAAGAGTTTCATGTGGGGAACGAATCCACCCCGAAGGAGCAAATAGAGGGAGATCTGAATCTGGCGAGGAAACATCACAAGGCTTTCAGCAAGCACTCCACGGACTACGGAGAGGTCAGTGTAATCCAACATACCATACCCACTGGCTCTCACCCTCGTATCAAGGAGAGGCACAGACCTATTCCCCCTACTACGTATCAGTCTGTGAAAGAGATGATACAGGAGATGAAAGAAGCTAATATAATCCGGGACAGTTATAGTCCCTGGGCTGCGCCCCTTGTAATTGTTCGAAAAAAAGATGGCAGTATAAGGTTCTGTGTGGACTACAGAAAAATTAACCAAATCACCCACAAAGATGCTTATCCCTTGCCACGCATTGAGGAGTCCTTGACTGCCCTGGGGTCACCCGCCTACTTCTCCACCCTGGATTTAACTAGCGGGTACTGGCAAGTACCTATGGCCCCAGAAGATCGAGAAAAGACCGCTTTCACTACACCTATGGGCCTGTTTGAATTTAACTACATGCCGTTTGGACTGTGTAACGCTCCAGGGACGTTCCAACGGCTGATGGAACGTTGTTTAGGCCATAGGAACTTTGAAACTGTGTTGTTATATTTAGATGACGTTATTATATACTCCAAGACGTATGAGGACCATCTAAAACACCTGACGGAAGTGTTCCAAGTCCTTACTAAATATGGCCTTAAGATCAAGCCATCCAAGTGCCACCTGCTGAAGCCAGCAGTAAAGTATCTAGGGCACGTTGTCAGTGCCTAAGGAGTCCAGCCTGATCCTGATAAACTTGCTGCTGTCCGCAATTGGCCTACTCCTACCATCGTGAAAGAGGTGAGAAGTTTTCTTAGTTTTGCAGGGTATTATAGGCGTTTCATCCCGCATTTCGCACAGATTGCGGATCCAATCCAGGAACTCCTGAGGGGGCATCCCAAGAAGAGTCCAAAGACTCCTATTCCTGTTGAGTGGAATGAAGAACGGGAGATGGCCTTTCAGCTCCTAAAGAAGAAGCTGACCGAACCCCCTGTCCTGGGTTACCCAGATTATCAGAAGCCGTTCCACCTCTACACAGATGCCAGTAAAAGAGGCCTGGGGGCCGTGTTGGCTCAAGTACATGACAACAAAGAGAGGGTGATTGCCTACGCCAGCAGATCCCTGAGGGGAGCTGAGAAGAACGATCAGAACTACAGTTCTTCCATGCTGGAGTTTCTTGAATTGGTGTGGGCCGTGACCGAAAAGTTCAAAGACTATCTCGCTGCCACACCGTTTGTTGCCTTCACGGACAATAACCCCCTGGCGCATCTGAATACAGCCAAATTAGGGGCTCTGGAGCAGAGATGGGCAGGCCGCTCCAATGATAATGCCGATGCCCTGTCACGGCTTCCCACTACAGAAGCCCCAGATGAACCGAAGGATGCCTGGGAAGAAGTGGAAATGCCGGCATTTTACAACAAATTTGCTCAGCAAGATAATGTTCGCACAGGAAACCACTCCGCTGCTGATCCTTCCTCATCAGATATTCCTGAGTCCAGGGGCGACCAAGAAAGGTTGATTAAGCTCCAGTCCGAAAGTAGAGTCCTCGGTGAACTGCTTGACTTCCTTACCAGTGGGAGAACTCCTGAGAGAGTCCGCAGGAAGAGTGCAGACCCAGAACTAATGAGACTGTGGAGACATCGCCACCAACTCTTCCTTCAAAAAGGCCTGTTGCTAAGAAGGAGCCTGGATCCAGTGTCCTGTGATAGGATATATCAGATCCTCATACCACGTCGAGATGCAAGCCTGGTGTTAGAAATGTATCACAACCAGTCCGGACACTTCGGCGTACAGAAGACCGAGGCCACCATTCGCAGGAGATTCTATTGGATCGGGATGAGAGAAGATATTGAGAAATGGTGCCGGGAATGCACTGCCTGTACCGTAGGGCGAACTGAACGCCATGACCAGAGGGCGCCTCTCCATCCTATCGTAAGTAAAACTCCTTTAGAGCTGGTTGCCATTGACCATGTGAAGTTGGAGCCGAGTCGCTCAGGGTATACTTATGCCATGACTATTATTGATCACTTCACTAAGTTTGTCGTAGCAGTGCCTGTGAAAGACCTGACAGCCAAGACTACAGCGGAGGCGTTCTGGAAGCACTTCCTCCTGCCTTACGGCTGCCCAGAGAGGATCCTCACCGACGAAAGGTCTGCGTTTGAATTACAGCTGTTCCAAGAAATGTGCCTGCTGCACAATTGCCAGAAAGTCTGGACTACTGCCTATCATCCACAAGGTAACGAACTCTGTGAAAAGATGAATTAAACTCTCATTGAAATGCTGAGAGCAGTACCCCCTGAGACAAGGGGTGATTGGCCTACTCTGCTGCCACAACTCATGTATACCTATAACAACACAATTCACTGCTCCACCGGATACACACCTTTTTATCTAATGTTTGGCCGCCAAGAGGGTTACCTGCTGACCATTCCCTGGATATACAAGTGCCTGATGTTATCAATCCACTACCAAAGACTGATTGGGTGGTGGAGCACCAAAGACGTCTCCTAAATGCTAAAGAGATTGTTCAGGAGCGCATGGAGAATGTCCAAGAACGACAGCAAAGAGACTATGACCTGGCTGCTCATGCGGAACCCCTAGCTCTAGGAAACATGGTGTGGTTGAAGAACAACCATCGAACCAGTAAATTGGACAGTAAGTGGGAAAGGATTCCCTATGTCATTTCTGCCATTCCCAATCCTGAGGCTCACGTTTACCAAATCCTCCTCCTACAACGACCACACCGGCAAGGACAGGACGCTTTACAGACATGTTGTTGATGGAGGACATGCGGAGCTTTTTAAGTCCTATGCATCGCCACAGCCCTTCGGGGTCCACCCTCAGAGAACGACTCGACCGACAGGTAGCAGACTACCTCGCCTTAACTGCAGATATCGACACTCTGAGGAGCGATGAACCCCTTGACTAATGGGTGTGCAGGCTTGACCTGTGGCCTGAGCTATCCCAGTTTGCGATAGAACTTCTGGCCTGCCCCACTTCAAGTGTCCTGTCAGAAAGGACCTTCAGCGCAGCAGGATTATTGTTACTGAGAAGAGAAGTCGCCTAGGTCAAAAAAGTCTAGATTACCTCACCTTTATTAAGATGAATGAGGCATGGATCCCGAAGGGACTGACAGTGGGGGATACATTTGACTAAAAAAGGCCTGATGAGATGCCTTGGGCTAAAAATGGTCCACACGCTGCTGAATTTAATCTCTGCATGCCGGATGACTTGCGTGACTTCTCCGCCACCAACTAGGGTTCAAGCCGCAATGTTTTAGTGCACTTTCTGCCTGGAAAACATAGCAGCGGCTGCAACAATACCTGGTTTTTCAGGCATGTGTACATGCCTAATTTTTCTGGCCTCTGGTGCTGCACTGTGGCTGCAAAAACAAAACAAAAAAAAGGCACATGCATGTGTCAATTCCCCTTCGTGATCGTTACCTTGTTGTGGTGAAGGGGCTTGCGTATCACAATGAAGCGATCACCTCTATGAGTGTGTTGGCAATGGCAATGTTGACACACCCCAGATGATAAAGTCGTTGCTTCATTGTGAACAGACCAAAAGCGATCGGCTGGATAATTTTGCATAGAAAAAACATTAATTTTCTTTGTGATCATCTAAGGTGATCATCAAAGCCTACTAGGCCAACAATGGGCCCACACTGCAGAATCATTGTTTTCTGGGTCACTTAACTGTCACTGAACTACCTCAGCACGACCATAGGCTTTGAAAAACCGCCATCGCCTGCAATCTCCCAAACGTGCGCACGAGCACAGTCATCACTACACCAAGATTGACACATAGAGGAATAAAATTTATGTCATGAGTGTGTCAACTATTGACAACTCTTTGCGGTTGTCTAAAATCTATTCGATACACGTCCCCTGATAGGGGACGTAACAGGGATTAAATTGATAAGAATAGTACTACTAACCGGATTCCAAAAAAGTTGGGACACTAAACAAATTGTGAATAAAAACTGAATGCAATGATGTGGAGATGGCAAATGTCAATATTTTATTTGTAATAGAACGTAGATGACAGATCAAACGTTTAATCCGAGTAAATGTATCATTTTAAAGGAAAAATACATTGATTCCAATTTTCACAGTGTCAACAAATCCCAAAAAAGTTGGGACAAGTAGCAATAAGAGGCTGGAAAAAGTAAATTTGAGCATAACGAAGAGCTGGAAGACCAATTAACACTAATTAGGTCTATTGGCAACATGATTGGGTATAAAAAGAGCTTCTCAGAGTGGCAGTGTCTCTCAGAAGCCAAGATGGGTAGAGGATCACCAATTCCCACAATGTTGCGCAGAAAGATAGTGGAGCAATACCAGAAAGGTGTTACCCAGCGAAAAATTGCAAAGACTTTACATCTATCATCATCAACTGTGCATAACATCATCCGAAGATTCAGAGTATCTGGAACAATCTCTGTGCGTAAGGGTCAAGGCCGTAAAACCATACTGGATGCCCGTGATCTCCGGGCCCTTAAACGACACTGCACCACAAACAGGAATGCTACTGTAAAGGAAATCACAGAATGGGCTCAGGAATACTTCCAGAAACCATTGTCAGTGAACACAATCCACCGTGCCATCCGCCGTTGCCAGCTGAAACTCTACAGTGCAAAGAAGAAGCCATTTCTAAGCAAGATCCACAAGCTCAGGCGTTTTCACTGGGCCAGGGATCATTTAAAATGGAGTGTGGCAAAATGCAAGACTGTTCTGTGGTCAGACGAGTCACGATTCAAAGTTCTTTTTGGAAATCTTGGACGCCATGTCATCCGGACCAAAGAGGACAAGGACAACCCAAGTTGTTATCAACGCTCAGTTCAGAAGCCTGCATCTCTGATGGTATGGGGTTGCATGAGTGCATGTGGCATGGGCAGCTTGCATGTCTGGAAAGGCACCATCAATGCAGAAAAATATATTCAGGTTCTAGAACAACATATGCTCCCATCCAGACGTCATCTCTTTCAGGGAAGACCCTGCATTTTTCAACAAGATAATGCCAGACCACATTCTGCATCAATCACAACATCATGGCTGCGTAGGAGAAGGATCCGGGTACTGAAATGGCCAGTATGCAGTCCAGATCTTTCACCTATAGAGAACATTTGGCGCATCATAAAGAGGAAGGTGCAACAAAGAAGGCCCAAGACGATTGAACAGTTAGAGGCCTGTATTCGACAAGAATGGGAGAGCATTCCTATTTCTAAACTTGAGAAACTGGTATCCTCGGTCCCCAGACGTCTGTTGAGTGCTGTAAGAAGAAGGGGAGATGCCACACAGTGGTGAAAATGGCCTTGTCCCAACTTTTTGGGGATTTGTTGACACCATGAAATTCTGATTCAACATATTTTTCACTTAAAATGGTACATTTTCTCAGTTTAAACTTTTGTTCCGTGATTTATGTTCTATTCTGAATAAAATATTAGAAGTTGGCACCTCCACATCATTGCATTCAGTTTTTATTCACGATTTGTATAGTGTCCCAACTTTTTTGGAATCCGGTTTGTACTTAACACACCACTTATATAGGGTGGCACAGTACATTGCATGGTGCACACGCAGTGCCCCAAATTGGAAGTAAGAGGACCAACCAAGCATCTTTTTCCATCTCCCGGTTCCTAAAATCTATTCCATACACCGGCCCCTGATAGGGGACGTAACAAAGATTAAACTGATAGGATTAGTACTACTTAACATACCACTCATATAGGGTAGCACAGTACATTGCACGGTGCACGCCCTTGCTCCAAATTGGAAGAGGACCGACCAAGCATCTTTTTCCATCTCCCGATTTCTAAAATCTATTCTATACACCGGCCCCTGATAGGGGACGTAACAGGGATTAAACTGATAGGAATAGTACTACTTAACACACCACTCATATAGCGTGGCACAGTACATTGCACGGCGCACGAGCAGTGCCCCAAATTGGAAGTAAGAGGACCAACCAAGCATCTTTTTCCATCTCCCGGTTCCTAAAATCTATTCCATATACCAGCCCCTGATAGGGGACAAAAAAGAGATTAAACTGGTAAGAACAGATTTTTTTAATAAAAAAAAAAGAGGACAGCCTCTGCGGAGCTGGGTATTTTTTGGGCGCGTTACTGAACGCTCATGCACAATGGCTGTAGGCTCATGCGTCCTTTTGCGGAGGTGACAAACCTGGTCAGTCAAACCCAGGGCAACATCATCGACCTCATCCCATATGCGTTTTTTCAAGAGCGTGCCCTGTGAAGAGTGCTGGATCAGGCAGTAGATGAGCATGAACAGGAAGAGTTGTGGTCACCATCACCACCAGAAGCAGCCTTGTCGTCGTCGATTGCTGGACGACGACAAGGAGTCTGAAGAAGAAGAGTCAGAGGAGGAAGGTGGCTTTGAGGAGGTGGAAGACCAACCACAGCAGGCGTCCCAGGGGGCTTGTTGTCACCTTTCGGGGACCCTTGGTTTTGTACGTGGCTGGGTGGATGAAGAGACCTTCAATGATGTCAGTGAGGACAAGGAACGGGACATGGCTAGCTTGGTATCCAACCTTGTGCAAATGAGGATTTTGTGGTTGTGCAAATGGACTGTTTGCGGTTGTTTGCGGTACGTTTGGTCTGTCAGAGTTTGGTCTGTCACTGTGAAGCGGGCGTAACCCTTACACTACCTGATCGATACAACATCATACCTGATGTTTTAAAGCACGTTATTCCAAACAATTTAGGAATGTTATGTGATTTATGCCCTTTATGGATTAAAACCAGACTCTGCGTCAACTATGTAATTTTCCATGGGAGTTTTGCCATGGATCCCCCTCCAGCAGGCCACAGTCCAGGTGTTAGTCCCCTTGAAACAACTTTTCCATCACTATTGTGGCCAGAAAGAGTCCCTGTGGGTTTTAAAATTCGCCTGCCTATTGAAGTCTATGGCAGTTCGCCCGGTTCGCCCGTTCGCGAACATTTGCAGAAATTCGCGTTCGCCATTCCCGAACAGAAAATTTTATGTTCGCGACATCTCTAGTAGTGACCCGAAGAGTAAAGTTGCAGTGTTATTTTTATTACCTAGTAAACAATAAAAATAAAAAAAATATTGGCAGGACTCCTACTTTTTCCACCCCCACCAAAAAAAGAATCGTTAATACAATAAATTATATGCACCCCAAAATAAAACCAATAAAAACTGCAACCTATTGTTCAAAAAACAAGCTCTTATATGGCAACATTGACAGTAAAAAAATAAATGTTATGGCAAAAACTTTTTCAGCAAAAGTAATAAAAAATTAAAATAAATTATAAAAATAACAATATTTGGTATTCTTGTATTCTTACCAACCCATAGAATAAACTTAGTTTCATATTTTGACCAGATGATAAACAGTGATCAAAAAGTGCGAAATTGCATGCTCTTCTCCACCCTCCTAAAAAAAAATTGTTGCAAATAAATAAATTATTTATGGGAGAGGCTTAACTGTGATGAGTGGGTGAAGCGCTTCCCCTGACCTAGCTGGCTGTGTTGTGCCGGAAGCCAGGAGCGAGGGTAAGCCTAGTAGTGGGTGTACCCTAAAGGGAGTGTTTGAGAACAGGGAGGGTGGGTGGGTGTGAACAGAAGCACCCTGAGGAGCTGGGGGCTGGAGCTTAAGGAGGTAAGATGCCCCTCCCACAAATTCAGGCTGACTTTTCAGCCTTCCACTTCTGGGAGAGGCTTAACTGTGATGAGTGGGTGAAGCGCTTCCCCTGACCTAGCTGGCTGTGTTGTGCCAGAAGCCAGGAGCGAGGGTAAGCCTAGTAGTGGGCAAAATAAACGAGGAGAGCTGAGTAGTGACCAAAAGCCTTTAATACCACCCAGAAAGCAAGATTACAAAATGCCTGGGAAATCTCAACATGAGGGTTCGGGATGTATCTCGTGAAGCAAGAAGAGCGCCACCTACCCATGCATTTAATCACGTGCGCCGGGACCCCGTTTTTGATGCTGAGGACGCGGCTCCGGTTCGGAGCGAGTGTCCTGTGATGGCCAGCGGGTTATAACCGAGACCTGAGGCCAGCGTTCTGATGTGGGACACAAACTGGATTGACGTCAGGGGCCCCCCCACGCCAAGGAAGCAGCGGGGCCTCTGGGGAGGCATCCTGCAACAGGGCCAGTAGTTGACGGGGGACCATGACTGGGCACCAATCGTTGGAGGTTTTAAAAACCTGACCTCCGAGGGTGGTCCATGCTGATTGGCCTACGTGGAAGGGAGCCAGAGGACAAAATGGTCATGGGCCCAGGACAACTGTCGCACCTGCGACTCCTGACGTTTAGGGGAGGTGCTGGTGAACTCACCTGGCCTGAGGAACCCGTAAAACCCGAGATACATGGCTGCCTTAATAATCAAACTAGCAAAGTGCCCAAAAAGGAAATCCATCCAGCGCGGACGAGAGTCGCCTAAACATCTCGCCGGAGACAGGCTGCCTACGGGCGGGAGGGACGTCCCCGCACTTCTGGATCCCCCTAAGGGCAGCTTTTACCGCCTGCACTGAAAAAATGGAACCTCCATTCGGGTTATGGAGCATTGCGCAGTGCTGTCTCCCCGCTAGGTACGGCTTGATGGTGTTGAATGACAGCCTGAGATTGCGGTGATAGTGGGCTATAAACGCCAGGGTGTAGAAGACATCGTCCAAGCCACCTTGCGGGTGGGACCTGGTGAAACCTTCGTAAACCCTGACACCGGCTTGGTAGTTCCTGATGGTATTGGAGGAGAGGGAGTGCTGAACCAGGTTCCTGGCGTGAGCAAGGAGGGATGTGAGTTCGGAACGTAGTACGACTGGTGCCTACGAGAAGGCTTGAGTCGGTCTGGGCAACGTACCTGGCTTAGAGGCTACTACCTGTATCGATGTGTTGGGTCACCTGACCTTGATCCAAATGTCGCATAAGTGAACGATCAGGACACGTTCCTGAGAGGGCAAATCCTAAGGTTCGGAAGGAAAAAGAGAACATAACTGAGGAGGGTGACGGGACTGGGTGAACCAGGAGACAGTGGTAGGTATGAGCCTGGTGATCCAGGAGACAGAAGAAGGTGCGTGCCTGGGCGATCCGCTACAGGACCTTTGATGATGTCATGACCATGTGACCGGTCATGTGGGTGGGAGGAGCCAGGCTGTGGACTGGTAGCGCCTTTATGATCCTCATCTGCTCCTGACTGGCTTGAACTGTTGAACATATGAGGTTAGCACCCTAGCACTTACAATTCCGGGTACTTAGGGGTTAATGCAGGGATGATGTGTATGGCCTCATTCACACATTGCAGATTTAGTCAAATCTGCAAACAAGATGTACAGCGAGCTTGTAGCAGAGCTGTGTGTGTCTGCCTACCCAGAGCAGCTGTGTGTGGGGTGCATGTAGCAGAGCTGAGGGTGCTTCATGTGTATAATGCAGCAAAGATAGGTGTATAGTGTGAATCCAGAACAGTAGTGTGTGTGGTGTATGTAGCAGAGCTGTGTGTGTCTGCCTACCCAGAGCAGCTGTCTGTGGGGTGCATGTAGCAGAGCTGAGGGTGCTTCATGTGTATAATGCAGCAAAGATAGGTGAATAGTGTGAATCCAGGACAGTAGTGTGTGTGGTGTATGTAGCAGAGCTGTGTGTGTCTGCCTACCCAGAGCAGCTGTGTGTGGGGTGCATGTAGCAGAGCTGAGGGTGCTTCATGTGTATAATGCAGCAAAGATAGGTGTATAGTGTGAATCCAGCACAGTAGTGTGTGTGGTGTATGTAGCAGAGCTGTATGAGACAGAGGAATGTATAATGTGCACAGCGGAGCTGTGTATGTAAAATGTGCAACACAGTGATATATAATGTGCCACCCAGAGCTGTGTGTGTGTGCGCATGTAGCAGAGCTGTGTATGTAAAATGTGCAAAAACCCTGATGCTCTCAAAAAGAGCAAGCAATATAAAACATTGTAGTTTGATACCTTTTACCCCTGATTTCTTTAGGTGTTAGAGCAATCAAATGGAGGGGGAGAAATGTGACATGGGTGAGGATGGGGTTACATGATGGGCCGGAGACAATGTCTGTAGTCTGTCTGTGCCATGGACGGGGAGAAATATGACATGGAGGGCTGATGGCTGACATGGGGGTCTGATCTGAGGCATTGGGGCTGTGCCTGTGAGCTGAGGTCTGATGGCTGGTCTGACCTGAGGTGGAATGAAAAATATTGTTTTCTATTATCCTCCTTTAAAACCTAGGTGCGTCTTATGGGACGAACCTACATTTTGGCGCACCCCCCCCCCCCTTCCCCCAGGTGAGCTGAAGGGGGGGTCGGGGGCGCCAAAATGTAGGTTCGCTTGTGTTGGTAAAAAACCTTGCACCGGCCCTGGGCGCAGGCAAGGGGGGGGGGGGGGGGGGGGGGGGGGGGGGCGCACTTGGGCAGCTCAGCCTCTGTTGGTGGTGGACCTTGTCCCAGCCCTGGGTATGAGCCTGGACGAACCAGGAGACAGAGGTAGGTGCGTGCCTGGGCGATCCAGGAGGCAGATGTAGGTGCGTGCCTGGGCGATCCAGGAGGCAGAAGAAGTTGCGTGCCTGGGCGATCCAGGAGGCAGAGGTAGGTATGAGCCTGGACGAACCAGGAGACAGAGGTAGGTGCGTGCCTGAGCGATCCAGGAGGCAGAGGTAGGTGCGTGCCTGGGCGATCCAGGAGGCAGAAGAAGGTGCGTGCCTGGGCGATCCAGGAGGCAGAGGTAGGTATGAGCCTGGACGAACCAGGAGACAGAGGTAGGTGCGTGCCTGGGCGATCCAGGAGGCAGATGTAGATGCGTGCCTGGGCGATCCAGGAGGCAGAAGAAGTTGCGTGCCTGGGCGATCCAGGAGGCAGAGGTAGGTATGAGCCTGGACGAACCAGGAGACAGAGGTAGGTGCGTGCCTGGGCGATCCAGGAGGCAGAGGTAGTTGCGTGCCTGGGCGATCCAGGAGGCAGAAGAAGGTGCGTGCCTGGGCGATCCAGGAGGCAGAGGTAGGTATGAGCCTGGACGAACCAGGAGACAGAGGTAGGTGCGTGCCTGGGCGATCCAGGAGGCAGATGTAGGTGCGTGCCTGGGCGATCCAGGAGGCAGAAGAAGTTGCGTGCCTGGGCGATCCAGGAGGCAGAGGTAGGTATGAGCCTGGACGAACCAGGAGACAGAGGTAGGTGCGTGCCTGGGCGATCCAGGAGGCAGAGGTAGGTGCGTGCCTGGGCGATCCAGGAGGCAGAAGAAGGTGCGTGCCTGGGCGATCCAGGAGGCAGAGGTAGGTATGAGCCTGGACGAACCAGGAGACAGAGGTAGGTGCGTGCCTGGGCGATCCAGGAGGCAGATGTAGATGCGTGCCTGGGCGATCCAGGAGGCAGAAGAAGTTGCGTGCCTGGGCGATCCAGGAGGCAGAGGTAGGTATGAGCCTGGACGAACCAGGAGACAGAGGTAGGTGCGTGCCTGGGCGATCCAGGAGGCAGAGGTAGTTGCGTGCCTGGGCGATCCAGGAGGCAGAAGAAGGTGCGTGCCTGGGCGATCCAGGAGGCAGAGGTAGGTATGAGCCTGGACGAACCAGGAGACAGAGGTAGGTGCGTGCCTGGGCGATCCAGGAGGCAGATGTAGGTGCGTGCCTGGGCGATCCAGGAGGCAGAAGAAGTTGCGTGCCTGGGCGATCCAGGAGGCAGAGGTAGGTATGAGCCTGGACGAACCAGGAGACAGAGGTAGGTGCGTGCCTGAGCGATCCAGGAGGCAGAGGTAGGTGCGTGCCTGGGCGATCCAGGAGGCAGAAGAAGGTGCGTGCCTGGGCGATCCAGGAGGCAGAGGTAGGTATGAGCCTGGACGAACCAGGAGACAGAGGTAGGTGTGAGCCTGGGTGATCCAGGAGACAAAAGTAGGTATGAGCCTGGCGAACCAGTAGATGAGACAGCAGCATATAACGTGAAGTACATACATATAACACATGGCACTGTTGCCACCATAGAATAGATGACTGCAATGAGCGTTTAATGACCGCTGAATGGGTATGGCGTGCAATGATGACCTGGCCTACTCGTTGTGAGACCCCGGTTTCTTTGAACACCGTGCTGAAACTAGGTCCCTTCCACCCAGCAGGGGCCCCGGGGCCCTCCCCCTAAATGAGGAACCGAGGATGACTTGCCTTCCTCCTGCTGCGGCACGGCGGGAGTGCGTATGAAATGGCTGGTGATTGGAACCTACCGATTTCATTGTATATATATATATATATTTTTTTTTTTTTTCAGAGGTAGTTGCGAGCCTGGCGATCCAGGAGGCAGGGACAGGTACGAGCCCGGGTGAACCAGAAGACAGGGACAGGTATGAGCCTGGGCGAACCAGGAGACAGAGGCAGGTATGAGCCTGGGCGAACCAGGAGACAGAGGCAGGTATGAGCCTGGGCGAACCAGGAGACAGAGACAGGTATGAGCCTGGGCGAACCAGGAGACAGAGGCAGGTATGAGCCTGGGCGAACCAGGAGACAGAGGCAGGTATGAGCCTGGGCGAACCAGGAGACAGAGGCAGGTATGAGCCTGGGCGAACCAGGAGACAGAGGCAGGTATGAGCCTGGGCGAACCAGGAGACAGAGGCAGGTATGAGCCTGGGCGAACCAGGAGACAGAGGCAGGTATGAGCCTGGACGAACCAGGAGACAGAGGCAGGTATGAGCCTGGGCGAACCAGGAGACAGAGGCAGATATGAGCCTGGGCGAACCAGGAGACAGAGGCAGGTATGAGCCTGGGCGAACCAGGAGACAGAGGCAGGTATGAGCCTGGGCGAACCAGGAGACAGAGGCAGGTATGAGCCTGGGCGAACCAGGAGACAGAGGCAGGTATGAGCCTGGGCGAACCAGGAGACAGAGGCAGGTATGAGCCTGGGCGAACCAGGAGACAGAGGCAGGTATGAGCCTGGGCGAACCAGGAGACAGAGGCAGGTATGAGCCTGGGCGAACCAGGAGACAGAGGCAGGTATGAGCCTGGGCGAACCAGGAGACAGAGGCAGGTATGAGCCTGGGCGAACCAGGAGACAGAGGCAGGTATGAGCCTGGGCGAACCAGGAGACAGAGGCAGGTATGAGCCTGGGCGAACCAGGAGATAGAGGTAGGTATGAGCCTGGGCGATCTAGCGGAAAGCAGCGGCAGGTATGAGCCTGGGCAAACCAGGATACAGAGGCAGGTATGAGCCTGGGCGAACCAGGAGACAGAGGCAGGTATGAGCCTGGGCGAACCAGGAGACAGAGGCAGGTATGAGCCTGGGCGAACCAGGAGACAGAGGCAGGTATGAGCCTGGGCGAACCAGGAGACAGAGGCAGGTATGAGCCTGGGCGAACCAGGAGACAGAGGCAGGGTATGAGCCTGGGCGAACCAGGAGACAGAGGCAGGTATGAGCCTGGGCGAACCAGGAGACAGAGGCAGGTATGAGCCTGGGCGAACCAGGAGACAGAGGCAGGTATGAGCCTGGGCGAACCAGGAGACAGAGGCAGGTATGAGCCTGGGCGAACCAGGAGACAGAGGCAGGTATGAGCCTGGGCGAACCAGGAGACAGAGGCAGGTATGAGCCTGGGCGAACCAGGAGACAGAGGCAGGTATGAGCCTGGGCGAACCAGGAGATAGAGGTAGGTATGAGCCTGGGCGATCTAGCGGAAAGCAGCGGCAGGTATGAGCCTGGGCAAACCAGGATACAGAGGCAGGTATGAGCCTGGGCGAACCAGGAGACAGAGGCAGGTATGAGCCTGGGCGAACCAGGAGATAGAGGTAGGTATGAGCCTGGGCGATCCAGCGGAAAACAGCGGCACATGAATAAAAGCACATACACATACCGCACGGTCCTGCCGCCCCTACAAATCGGTACAGGTAACGGCAGGCAAATGATCAGTGACCGCGTATGGAGTTTGGTCCAAAAGCTGCGAGTTTCCAACCCGGTGGGTCGAGCTCATGGCAATTGGACTTTCTAACAATCTGCTGCGTCCGTGTATGCAAGCTAAACAGAGTAAACCTGTGCTGAGAAGCTATATCTAAGCCCTGAGTGGTATTGTCTGCGTTGACCAAACCTAACGAGTTTGGTACCGTCGGCTAATCTGTAGTATCTAACCTACCATGTGTGACAATTACCCTGAGCAGTGTGACTAACCATATAACGTTAATGAGGTTAAGCCCTAATCTACATCTGGCGAGACCCCCAGATCTCCCCTTGTTGCATTACGATGACTCCCTGTCATAAATGCATCTGCATGTGACCCCCAGACCTAAAATGTGGTATTGCGTGTGCCGCCCGGACTAGATCTACCCATTGTCCTATGAACCAGGCATGCGTCCCACCGAGCGCATGAACAGGATTGCTTGGACTCCCCAACCTACGCTATTCATAGCAGAGTGTTATCGACATGCGTTTCATGCTGGAACGCACGCCGCCCCCACAACCAGGAGAGTGAGTGGCAGGAGCGCAGCATGATCCATTATCATTTCAGGCATCAGGGTTCCTGACGCCCGGTCCAAATAATGCTGAATCTACAGGGTAACCAGATCCAGATGCCCCAGGAGGAGATAACTGTATTACAGATGTAGCAGAGCTCATGTTTCCTTTTAGCAGAGAAACACCAGATATTGCCTCAAAGGAAGAGAAGAGGCACAGAGGACGCCCCTATAAATGGTGAATGGATTGTGACTTTCTTTACATTTATGTTCTTATACAATATGGCAGCTGCTCCACCTTTCACCATGTTTGTCTAATCTGCCTGGCTATGGAGGTAGAGGCCTCCTTTAGTTCAGTCTATATGTGGCTATTACCTAGTATTTGGTAATTTAGCTGTTTTGTTAGCAATTCGTTTTGGATGCACTGACTACCTGTAGAGTTTGTGGTGTGGGTGGCGGAACCTTGTAAGTCGCAGGAACACCAGATGATGGATCGGTGGGGCCCTTGTGGAGGGGGTGAACTGAGGGAGGGAGCTTACCCGTCCTGAGCCGCATGTGAGCGGTGGAAGATCCGAATCCGGGAGCGGATATCCACGTGCGTTCCACGCTGGAACGCACGCCGACTCCGCGGCCGGAAGCCCGGAGACATCAGGGAACGGATCGGTGGGACCCTTGTGTAGGGGATGACCTGCTGGACGGAGCTTACCGGTCCTGAAGCCGCCTGAGAGTGGTGGGATAGCCGGATCCGGGGGCGCGTCTCGACGTGCGCTCCACGCTGGAACGCACGCCGACCCCGTCGCCGGAAGCATGTGACCACTGCCCGGGGAGCCTTGTGGAGGGAACTGACCTGCAAGAAATTCGTTACCTTCCTTGAGGATAATAACCTGCGGTCTACAAGCGGCGGACATAGCGGGTTGTAGCAGCGAGCGGCGACTTCTTGTCCAGGATGTGAACAGAAGCGCCCTGAGGAGCTGGGGGCTGGAGCTTAAGGAGGTAAGATGCCCCTCCCACAAATTCAGGCTGACTTTTCAGCCTTCCACATGTACCCTGAAATGGTGACATTGACAAGTAAAGCTCTCTCTGCAAAACAAAAACAAAAAAGACCTAACACAGGCATATCTGTAGAAAAAAGGTTATGGACTCCCCCCAAAATGCGATGATTAAAAAAAATAATTCAGTAGTTGATTTTTAAACTGTAAAACCACTTTAAAACCTGAAACTAAACTGGGCTTCGGTTCCGAGGTACTAGTCAGAACTGAAGCCAAGTTCGGTTTCAAGTTTAAAAGTGGTTTTCCGCCTTAAAAATCAACTACGCGCGACTTCGTGAATAATTTACTTCAGCCCATACATTCTAAGGGTCCATTCACACGTCCTCAAAATGGGTCTGTATCCGTTCTGCAATTTTGCAGAACGGGTGTGGACCCATTCATTTTCAATGGGGCTGCAAAAGATGCGGGCAGCACTTCCATTCCGCGGCCCCGCAAAAAAAAAGGACAAGAAAAGGCATTTCTATTATAGTGCCGGCCATGTGCTGTCCGCAAAATGTGGAACGCACATGGCCGGTGTCCGTGTTTTGCGGATCCGCAATTTGCAGACCGCAAAACCGTTGTGTAAGTGTGAATGGTCCCTAATACTGTACGGAGTCGAATCTCCCTACAGTATTATTCCGAAGTTTTGAACAAAGCGACTTCGGATTAGGCATTCGAAGCTCGCTTGGCTTAACTCTAGTCATTAACATCCAAATCGCTTTTGACATAAATGGATTAGATAAATATTAAGAATAATAAGAATAATAAGATAAGTAAGGGTCCTTTTACATGTTTAGATGATCTAGCAGATTATCGTGAACGAAGCAGAACTCCTGATATCTGTCAGATCATTAACGGAGGTAGAGGGCTGCATTTACAGGCAGCAATCACCTGTATGGGAACAAAAGATAGATACAGCGATGGCATGTCCCCATAGAGAATCATTATTCCTGCTCAGAAGATCGCTGTTTTGACTAAACAATCTGCGGCACAGGAACGATGATTTTCAGTGCCGGCAGAAGGACACGATCACCCAATGAATGAGTGATTGCTCATCATCGGGTGATTGCCGGCACCTTTCACATGAGCAGATTATCGGGAATGAGCTTTTATACAAATGTTCCTCCCCAATAATTTGCCTGATAATTGGTCAGTGTAAAAGGACTTATCTAGTAACATAAACGACACAAAAACACACAAAATAAATACATAAAGAACATAAAATAAAACAAATAGCAATAAACAAATAGCTCAATAGCATAAATCCATAAGTAGGATATGTATGAAGGGGGCCTAACACAAGTGTGGTTCTTCTGTGAAGACTGATAAAATGTTGAGAGCTAATTGAACGAAGCCTTTATTAATATTAAGTCATTATTCTGCTGCCATGAAGGTAAGATATTCAGTAGTTTACAGTTCAAGTGCTAATTTGGGGTAAAACATTTTAGTTCTACGTGTCTAAATTTCACTTTTTTGCTTCTTTGAACCCTGTATAACTTTTAAGTGTTTATAATCAGTAGTGGGAAATGGTTCCCGTCTCATGAAAGACCCCGAGACAAGAAGCAGATCCGGCTCCAGCTGCCGGTGTCTGTTTTGTGTCCACTGTCTCAACAAAGGTATTATAGTAAAGTCAGTAAAAAGACATCACACAGCATTTTCACCTGGTCAGCTCTGTTTTTTTCCTTTGTCAAGGTTCATTGCCTTTGGTATTTTTATACCAGGTTTCAACTAGCAAGGCAACTTGTTGGGAGGTTCTTTGCCCAGGATTTCTTAAGGCCCTTTTACAAGAGTGGATAATCGATTCCATCAAACAATGAACAAGTCGTTATTGAAGTTGTTAACGTTCAATTGACAACCTTTTAGATGCGCAGAGTATTCTGTACATGAGGTTCTTTAATAGATCATTTGTCAGGCAAACAGTTGTATTTCCCAATGTAAAATCATCTGTGCTATAAACGATACCTGTCTGCAATTGTGGAACTCTGGACCATGAACGAGGATTTAGGTGTCCACATCAGCGATCGCAAGAACGACAAACTAAAGATTATCGCTTGACATTTAATCGTTCATTGTTTTTACACTACTCGATAATTTTCACTCAATTTCACAATTTTTAAACGATTATCTACTGTAAAGGGGCCTTTAAAGGAGTTGTCTAGCTATGTTTTTCAGATAACTGTGAGTTAAATCAGGTAGTCCTCTGTTCAGGAGCCTCTATTATAATGACAGATTCACACATCTGTGTTCCAGCCATACTGTACATCTGTATTCCTCGATGTGTCATAGTCCAACACCAGGTTTAAAGTGACCTTCAGGTTCAAGAAAAAAATTCACATTAACTGAGGAATGAACAAAACACTTACCCGGTGCCCTCCTTTTCATCTTTTTAGCTGCAGATTTGTCAATACCTGGGCTATTCTTCTGTCATCCAAGATGGCTGTCTGATGCATACTGTGCATTTGGTAGTCCAAGACAATTCCTGCCAAGCTTGGATTGGCCAACACTGCTCACGTTAACAATGCTGGCCAATTCAAGAGCAGGGCTAGACAAGTAGGAAGTGTCTTGGCCTACCTATGGACATTTATGAAGACTGGCGTTCCCATACACCAGTCTTGTGAGATGCTCCTCATTTATTGAGAGGCTGATGTCTCTTAACAAATGAGTTGCATCTCTGGCAGTCCAAGCACCAGAAATTGAAGTCTACACCAGCTAAGGGCTGGCTAGACTTCAGCCATAATTTATATAAGTTACAGTAAAGCCAGCGGGCCGTGTGATGCCCTTGCCCCTCCCAATAAGATTTAGAACAGTGGTGAGAAGTTCAAAAAGTCGCAAATTATGGAGCAAATATGGCATAGGTCATAACTTGCAATTTTTTTTACACCGCAATAGTTTTGGAAAAACTTTAGTAAGTGACCATCCACAGGGATGTTTAAATCATATTACATCGGTGCAAGGTGAATATAAAATGGTAATAGTATCTAATGACAACTTTAAATAAATACAAAGTTAGGTATTCAATCCACTGGGGAGAGGGTCTACAAGATAACCTCAAGACACTTGAGACCTGACTCCCTCCACCAAGTTCACTTGTAGATGTATAGACCAGATGATGGCCCTTAGGAGGATCCTGTTAGTGCTGGTACTCAGGTATTATGGGCCACTCTCATCAGGTACTTTTTATTAGTTTAACTTATCACGTTTTGGGGACCGATCCCCTTCAGCAGGAGCACAGAAACATACAGACAAAACATACGGAGGGACTCGGTGAGGAGGAGTGAGATAAGAGAAGGGCAGGATATGTGGGGCAGGAGGTAGAGTAAGTGTCAGGGAGCCTTTGGAGGCAAAAAACTGCTTAATGAGGCAGTAAATACGATAAATAAGTTCCCTGACCTCCCTGCCTCCCACAGAGAAGAGACAGTGCAGACTAACTTACAGGTTGTCTGCATCTCTTCACTGTTCCTGCCGCTGCGGTCTCACTCTCCTCCTCAGGAAGGCGTCCTGCTCTGCAGAATGGAGAGGGGGGCTTGTAAGGGGTATAGCAGCTGGTCTGTGCATCTTGCATGAAATAGGCTGTCATGCTACTGCTTCCGGGCCCCTTCTGAGCTCAAGCCCTGAAGCAGGGGCTTCCCCTGCTTCCCCTATAGCTACGCCCCTTGCCAGTAATAGTCTTGTTTGGGCTCACTAGCTAGGTTCCTGGTTCTTGTTTCAGTGTTGATTTTGATTGCTCATGTTTTTGATCTTGACTCGTCCTTTGGCCACTTTCTGTCTCTCGTGATTTGTACTGTGTATCCGGTCTGATTCTGACCATGGCTGGTCTTTTGACCATTTTCTGTCTATTGTTTTTGTACTGTGTTGTCCTCCTGGTTTTGACCCATTTATGTATGATTCTGTCTTTGTGTTGTTTTTCTCTAGGCATTTGTCTGCCTCTGCCCCTTAGTAGCGTAGGGACTGTCGACCAGTTGTGGTCTTGCTACATAGGGCTTGCACTGCAAGTAGGTAGGGGGCTGGGTTCTAGCTTAGGGCTCACTGTCCATGTCTGTCCCTACCTACAGGTGTTACAGAGGATAGGTCATCAATAGCTTACTCTCAGAAAACACCTTTAAATGGTTCTTCTTGTTATGAGAATAGTAGAGTAGAAGCACCGTTATTCCTAAACTCACATCCCTCTCCTGAAATACTCTGTGCTGCTTTGATCTTTCATACATCATCAGCGTAAAAAAGGGCAATCAAATAAGGATATGGTGTGAGGCAGCTGTTTAGATGACAAGTTCCTTGGATGGCTGTTTTAGGGAGTCTAAGAATAAAGTAAGAGCCTGGCTTATATGTAATTCTTTTGTTTGGTTTTGCTGGCAGTAATGATGAATTGTCTGGGTTAAAATAGTATTGTATGAAGTCAGAATCCTTTTTTAAAGCACAACCTTATACTTTTCTGTTCAATGTCCCCAGCAATCGTCACTTAAAATCTGACGTATACGATGGGATATGTGAACCTTTCCCCTATATATAGCTGGTTTTCACATCTAGAACAACAACTAATATTGTCCCAGAAATTCCAGTCTCCATGCATTTCACGAACACCTTAATGTTCTGCGGCGGAATAAAAATGTAATTAAATATAGAATATTTTCAATTGACCAGTGACATTTTTTTTTCTTGTTTTCATCTCAAGACTACACTGTATAAGCTTTCCCCACACCTGTAAATAAGTGCCCCCCCAACCTTTCAAGTTGTAGTTGACCGTGGTTGACAGACACATGTTAAATATCATTTCTAACCCAATTGCAGCATTAATGTGGCTTGAAACCAAAGAAAACACATTTCTCCCAGCATTTGCTGATTTTTGGTCGGCCAGTATGAAGACGTGCTGGCTCAATACAAGATTATGCTTGGACGAACAGGGAGCGAAATGTCAATGTTGGATGTAATTAGAATTTAAAAATAGGCCTTTACTCATCAGAACTTTAATTAGTCCCGTCAAGTCTGGTTGGGTCCAAAATGATTTACATATTACAATACAGTTTGAAACTTTGCTGAAATACACACATGAGGTCTGAGATCTGACAGAGAACACAAAAGAAGTAGACCTCAACAGTTTTATGGTTGGACTAGAGTGCTAGAGCAGCCATCAAGATCCCTGACATTTATCCTTAACAGGATCCTGGTAAGGATCCAGCAAATATATAGACAGGCTTTACTACAGATGGGATTTCTGAGGCTAAAAAAAAATTATGTTGCCTAGAATGCGAAAATAATAAAACTATATGACATTCAATTCCACCGATTTTGGTGGGATCACCACACATGTATGGTAGCCCTCAGTAGTACCAAGGTAGAACCAGCTGTCATCACTGAACACTATTGTTTGCAATTAATAGCCACATCAGAGTTCACAGGAGGTTGAAGGGAGCCTACTGCCATCATGCATAGTGCAGAGACACACAGGACCAACATCTGGTGTCAGGGTTTGGGTGCCTAGTCTAGTATTGATGGAGAAAACATTGACCAGCCTTCTGTAATTCCAGGACATTGTGGAACCAGTCCTACTGCCTTTTTTGACTAAGGAGATGTGGTGTTCCAACGAGATAACTCCTGCCCACACACTGCTCGCACTACACAGCATGCTCTTCTGGGCACCTAGACATTCCCCAGCAAGCTTGACATGATATACATGTACCACAAGGGGATATCCAGAATCTGTATTACCATTACCATGCCAGTAGCAGGCTGTATCACAGCAAAGAAGGATGCCACCCATATGTGACCCTGCCTCAACATATACAGTACCCTGCTGCAGGACACCTTCATTGCTTGAGCATTGACCAAGCACCACTAGTAGTTTTTACCAGATGTTCTTGTATCATTTTCTGCTCACGTATACATATCTATCTATCTATCTATCTATCTATCTATCTATCTATCTATCTATCTATCTATCTATCTACCTATTGTTGAGCTGAAACGTTGTGCCCACGTAGATGAATGAAAACATTTTTGATCGTTTTTTTTTTTCCCTGTGCTGCATTTTTGCATTTTTATTTATGTCTAGTCCCCTTGAGCTTGCACCTCTCTTTTTGTTTTGCTATTTTGCCTGTGCTGCCATTTTGCATATGTGTATCTATCTATCTATCTATCTATCTAAAAATAATTCCACGGCACTCCCAAAAGAAATGTCCAAAATTGTGTCCTTTTATTCACACATGCATAGGTGAATAAAAAGACACAATTTTGGACATTTCTTCTGGGAGTGCCGTGGAATTATAATTTTTTTTCTACTTATTAGAGGCTTGGTTGTATCTGCAGCTGCTGGCACACCGCTTTTTCTACTTTTATATCCTGCAGTGCTTCTCTGCTTTTCCTTTTTTAATCTAATCTATCTATTTATCTATCTATACATACATATTAGGGCTTGTTCACACGAACGTGTGCTGCCCGTTGCCATATTGTGGACCGCATTTGCGGATCCGCAATACACGGGCACCATTCCGTGGCCATTCCGCAATAATTTCAATGGGTCCACAAATCTGGAGATGCGGAACAGTGTGGAATGGAATAACGGAATTGAGCACTACGGAAGCACTATGGAGTGCTTTCTGGGGTTCCATTCTGTGCTTCGGCACCGCAAAAAGATTGAACTTGCTCTATCTTTTTGCGGAATGGAAGGATAGCGGATCCATTCAAGTGAATGGGTCTGCGATCCCCATGCGCCTGCCCCACAGAAGGTGCCCGTGCACAGGCTTTACACGTTCGTGTGAACGAGCCCTTAAACCAATGTTCCTTAAAAACAAGCATATAGCTGGGTGTCTCTGGATTGGATGTGACCCAACGTATGTTAAAAGTTATTTTAGAGGCTTTGGCATTGACTTACAGGAATGCCACCTATAGGTGGCACTAGAGAGCCAGTTTTTCTCTTTCTCTTTTTTGCATACATTACATGAGTTAGGAGTTAGGTGGAAAAGTTTAAAAAAGTCCCAGGTTTTAAAATGATGGAAAGTACAATAGGAGCTATTTATCCTGATCCCATCTTTCACTGTGTTGCATTTAGAAGTACTATTTCTGGGGGAACCTTGTCTCACAAGCAACAAGGGGTCAATGGAAATTCTCTTACAAACAGACCATGACTGCTGTTGACCTTTTAGGTGCCAGATGACTTATTTTTATGGCCATGCTACTTTCTTACCAGTGTTCTCTCTCTTTCCTGACATCTTAAAATATTTCTACTACTTAACCCTTGGGTTCTTGTCACCAGATTATTGGCATCTTGTAAAATATAAGAATGAAACTGGATTGCACATCCTCAATACTATGCTTTTATCTAATAACTGCTTCTCAGCATAATTAACATCGCTTCTCAGCGCAATGTTGTATACCTACCCCTATGTTTATCTCTTCATACAGCCATGTTTTCACATAGACAATCAAATCGCCTTTAATTTTTTTTTTTTTACATTTATTAATAGGGTTGAGTGAACCCAAACTGTAAAGTTCGGGTTCATACTGAACTTTAGGATTTTTGGACCCCAGACCCGAACCCGAACTTTTCAGTAAAAGTTTGGGTTCGAGTTCGGTGTTCGGCGAGTTAATGGCGCTTTTTGAAAGGCTACAGAGCAGCCAATCAACAAGCGTTTAACTTGTGTACCCTTAAAAGCCATCACAGCCATGCCTACTAATGGCATGGCTGTGATTGGCCAGTGCAGCATGTGACCCAGCCTCTATATAAGCTGGAGTCATGTAGCGCTGCACTGATTAGTGTAGGGATAGGATGCTGCTGCTGTGAGGGAAAGAATTGGAAAGAATCTTTTATCAGAAGTGCTTGTTTAACTTGTTTAATTTTGTTTTGTGGGTGCAGTGCACAATATTTTTACCCTGCCCTGAGCCCAGTGACACTGAAAAATAAATTTTATCCGTCTGTTAGTTCAGTGCACTAGCACAGCATATGTGCTTTTGTGACAGTGAAATACAAGCTTGAAATACTGCAATTATATTCTGGGTTTAATAAATTCACCCATTTTTTGCAATACCCTACATCTGGGGCCTTTGCTGCATTTTTCATTGTGAAATACAAGCTTGAAATACTGCAATAATATTTTGGGTTTAAAAAAACACCCATTTTTGGTAATACCCTACATCTGGGGCCTTTGCTGCATTTGTCACAGTGAATTACAAGTTTGAAATACTGCAATAATATTCTGGGTTTAAAAAAAAACCATTTTTGGCAATACCCTACATCTGGGGCCTTTGCTGCATTTGTCACTGTGAAATACAAGCTTGAAATACTGCAATAATATTCTGAGTTTAAAAAAACACCCATTTTTGGCAATACCCTACATCTGCGGCCTTTGCTGCATCTGTCAGTGTGAAATACAAGCTTGAAATACTGCAATAATATTCTGAGTTTAAAAAAACACCCATTTAGGGCAAAATACTAAATTAGCGGTCTTTGCTGCATTTGTCAGTGTGAAATAAAAGCGTTAGATACTGCTGTTATATTCTGTTATAAACAAAAACACCCATTTTGGGCAAAATACTAAATTAGCGGCCTTTGCTGCATTTGTCAGTGTGAAATACAAGCGTTCGATACTGCTGTTATGTTCTGTTATAAAAAAAATCCCATTTTGGGCAAAATACTAAATTAGCGGCCTTTGCTGCATTTGTCAGTGTGAAATACAAGCGTTAGATACTGCTGTTATATTCTGTTATAAAAAAACACCCATTTTGGGCAAAATACTAAATTAGCGGCCTTTACTGCATTTGTCAGTGTAAAATACAAGCGTTAGATACTGCTGTTATGTTCTGTTATTAAAAAAAACTCCCATTTTGGGCAAAATACAAAATTAGCGGCCTTTGCTGCATTTATCAGTGTGAAATCCAAGTGTTAGATTCTGCTGTTATATTCTGTTATTAAAAAAACACCCATTTTGGGCAAAATACTAAATTAGTGGCCTTTTCTGCATTTGTCAGTGTGAAATACAAGCGTTAGATACTGCTGTTATGTTCTGTTATTAAAAAAACTCCTATTTTGGGCAAAATACTAAATTAGCGGCCTTTGCTGCATTTGTCAGTGTTAAATACAAGCGTTAGATACTGCTGTTATGTTCTGTTATTTAAAAAAACTCCCATTTTGGGCAAAATACTAAATTAGCGATCTTTGTTGCATTTGTCAGTGTGAAATACAAGCGTTAGATACTGCTGTTATGTTCTGTTATAAAAAAAACTCCCATTTTGGGCAAAACACGAAATTAGCGGCCTTTGCTGCATTTGTCAGTGTGAAATACAGGCGTTAGATACTGCTGTTATATTCTGTTGTTAAAAAAACACCCATTTTGGACAAGATCCTAAATTTGCAGAGAATAAGGAGAGAGTCAAATAAGGGACAAGGCTCTGGTCATGGTGCTGCTGGTGGAGCTCCTGTTGCAGGGAGAGGACGTGGTCGATCTGTGCCAGCTAAACGCACAAGTGAAACACCTTCCTCAGGTTCGAGTAGGCGATAGAACCTTCAGCGTAATTTGGTCGGGCCTAATGGGGCTCTACGAATGGTGAGGCCAGTACAGGAGATAGTAGATTGGGTTGCTGACAGTGCCTCCAGTTCTTTCACATTGTCTCCCACCCAGTCTCCTGCTGAAAGATCAGAGTTGGCACCTGCAGCCGATGTCCATCAGTCTTTCACCTCACCCCCTTGCAAATCAGCCAAGCAGTCTGAGCCCCAAGTCATGCAGCAGTCTCTTCTGCTTTTTAAAGACTCTGCTAGCAGGGTTTCCCAGGGACATCCATCTAGCCCTGCCCCAGAAGTGGAAGAGATTGAGTGCATCGATGCCCAACCACTTATGTTTTAAGATGAGTACATGGGAGGACCACCGCAGCACGTCTCGGATGATGACGAAACACAGGTGCCAACTGCTGTGGCTTTCTGCAGTGTGCAGACTGACAAGAAGGGCAGGGGTGAAGACTGTGTGGAAGATGATGTAAAGGACGATGAGGTATGGAATCAAGGTCAGGCGAGTGACCTGTGTAGTTCGGAGGAAGAGGCGGTGGTTGCACAGAGCCACCAGCACAGCAGAAGAGGGAGCAGGGTGCAAAAGCGGAGTGGCCGTCCACTAGACAGTACACCTGTTACTGCCCAATGCAGCAAGGGACAGAGCACACCAAAGCCAGCTCCAAGGAGTTCCCTGGCATGGCAGTTCTTCAGACAATGTGCTGACGACAAGACACGAGTGGTTTGCACGCTGTGCAATCAGAGCCTGAAGCGAGGTATAAACGTTCTCAACCTGAGCACAACCTGCATGACCAGGCATCTAAGTGCAAAGCACGAGCTGCAGTGGAGTTGACACCTCAAAAACCAAGAAAGGTCTCTGGCTCCTCCTGCTTCCTCTTCTGCTGCAGTCTCAGCCTCTTCATCCACCTCTGGAGTGACAGTGCCACCTGCCACCCCGCAAACAGAGGATCTGCCAGCAACACCACCACCTGGGTCCCACGGAAACGTTCATCTCTCCATCTCCCAAACGCTGGAGAAGAAGAGGAAGTACACCCCTACCCAGCCGTGATCCCTGGCCCTGAATGCTAGCATTTCAAAATGACTGGCCTTTGAAATGCTGTCATTCCGTCTGGTGGAGACGGAGAGTTTTAAAAAGCCTTATGGCGGTGGCTGTCCCACAGTACGTTGTGCCCAGCCGCCACTACTTTTCCAGGTGAGCCATCCCTTCCCTGCACAACCAAGTGGGGGACAAAATCAGGTGTGCACTGCGCAACTCCATCTGTGGCAAGGTCCACCTAACTACGGATACGTGGACCAGTAAGCACGGTCAGGGACGTTATATCTCCCATTGGGTAAATGCAGTGGCGGCTGGGCCTGAGGCGGATAGCAGTTTGGCGCCTGTCCTTCCACCACTGAGGATTGCAGGGTGCTTTAGTTTGCCTCCTGTTGCTTCCTCCTCCTACTCCGCTTCCTCATCCTCTACCGCCTCCTCATCCGGTCAGCGTAACACCGTCACCACCAACTTCCGCACAGCCAGGGATAAACGATAGCAGGCAGTTTTAAAACTTATCTGTTTGGGGGACAAACCCCACATCGCGCAGGAGCTGTGGACGGGTATGGAACAACAGAACGATGAGTGGTTTGTGCCAGTGAGCCTCAAGCCCGGCCTGGTGGTGTGCGATAATGGGCGAAGTCTTGTAGCAGCTCTGGGACTAGCCGGTTTGACGCACATCCCTTGCCTGGCCCATGTGCTGAATTTGGTGGTGCAGAGGTCCCTTAAAAATTACCCCGATATGTCAGAGCTGCTGCATAAATGTGTGGTCCGTCGGTGTGCGCTTTCGGCATTCTCACCCTGCTGCTGCTCGCCTGTCAGCGCTGCAGCGTAACTTCGGCCTTCCCGCTCACCGCCTCATATGTGACGTGCCCACAAGGTGGAACTCCACCTTGCGCATGCTGGCCAGACTGTGCAAGCAGCAGCAGGCGATAGTGGAGCTTCAGCTGCAGCACGCATGGGTGAGTCGCTCTGCGGAACAGCACCACTTCACGACCAATGACTGGGCCTCCATGCGAGACCTATGTGCCTTGTTGCGCTGTTTCAAGTACTCCACCAACATGGCCAGTGTCGATGACACCGTTCTCAGCGTTACTATCCCACTTCTATGCCTCCTTGAAAAACGCTTCTGGCGATGATGGAAGAGGATGTGGCACAGGAGGAGGAGGAGGAAGAGGGATCATTTCATAGGGTTTCAGGCCAGTCATTCACAAGTGGCTCAGATGGTGGGTTCCTGCACCCACAAACACCAGGTACACAATTGTCCAGCTAGGGCACAGTTCTGGAGAATGACGAGGTGGAGGATGAGGAGATGGAGGAGGATGAACTGTGTTCACAGCAGGGTGGCACCCATACTAGCTCATGGCCATCACTGGTGCGTGGGTGGGGGGATACAGAGGACACAGACGATACACCTCCCACAGAGGACAGCTTTTCGTTGTCTCTGGGCAGCCTGGCACACATGAGCGATTACATGCTGCAGTGTTTCCGCAACGACCGCCGAGTTGCCTACATTCTAACTTGTGCTGATTACTGGGTGGCCACGCTGCTGGATCCCCGTTACAAGGACAACATACCGTCCTTAATTCAGTAACTGGAGCGTGATCGTAAGATGCATGAGTACAAGCGCACGCTGGTAGACGCGCTGGTGGCATTCCCACCTGACAGCGGGGGCACAGTGGAAGCACAAGGCGAAGGCAGAGGAGGAGGAAGAAGTCGCCAACGCAGCTGGGGCACCACCAGCACCTCAGAAGACAGGGTTAGCATGGACGAAATGTGAAAAAGCTTTGTCAGCACGCCATAACAACCAGCACCACCAGCTGATATGGAACATCTTAGCAGGAGGCAGCATTTCAGCAACATGGTGGAGCAGTATGTGTGCACACGCCTACACTTACTGAATGATGGGTCTGCCCTCTTCAACTTCTGGGTCTCCAAATTGGGCACATGGCCTGTGCTTTTCCTTTACGCCTTGGAGGTGCTGGCCTGCCCTGCAGCCAGTGTATTGTCTGAATGTGTGTTTAGCACGGCAGGGGGCGTTATCACAGACAAGCGCAGCCGCCTGTCCACAGTCAATGTGGACAAGCTCACGTTCATTAAAATGAACCAGGCATGGATCCCACAGGACTTGTCCGTACCTGGTGCAGAATAGACATGTATACCGGCCTTACCATCCCATTGTTATACTGGCTTATATATGGCTACCTCATCCTCCTCCACCGCCGCTTCCACCTACACCGCTACGTCCACCGCCTAATCTCCTACTCCATATGGACCTCCACCTGATACATCAAGATTATCTTTTTGTTCATTTTTACGTATCTTATTTTAAGTCATTTCACTCATTTGTCTGATACATTGTTGGGTTACATATCCAAAATGTTTGGCTTTGATATACTCCTGCTCTACCTAGTAGACAGGTTAATAAATTTCACTAATTTTTCTGTTACATAGTTCGGTGACATTCACCAATTTTTGGCTCTGATATACCCCTGCTCTACCTAGTGGACAGGTTAATAAATTTCACAAATTTGTCTGTTACATTGTCGGGTGACATTCACCAATTTTTGGCTGTGATATACCCCTGCTCTAACTAGTAGACAGGTTAATACATTTCACAAATTTTTATGTTACATAGTTGGGTGACATTCACCATTTTTTGGCTGTGATATAACCCTGCTCTACCTAGTGAACAGGTTAATACATTTCACTAATTTTCCTGTTACATTGTCGGGTGACATTCACAAATTTTTGGCTGTGATATAGATTTCACTAATTTTTCTGTTGCATAGTAGGGTGACATTCACAAATTTTTGTCTGTGATATACCCCTGCTCTACTTAGTGGACAGATTAATAAATTTCACTAATTTGTCTGTTACATTGTCGGGTGAAATTCACCAATTTTTGGCTGTGATATACCCCTGCTCTACCTATTGGACAAGGAAATACATTTCACTAATTCGTCTGTTACATTCTTGGTTGACATTTTACCATTTTTGCCGTGAATAAACCCCTGCTCTGCATAGGTGACAGGGACATAAATTTCAAAAAATCATCAGTTACATTGTCAGGTGACATTTTACCAATTTCGCCGTATACAAACCCCTACTCTGCATAGATGACAGGGACCTAATATTTGTAAAATCGTCTGTTCAATTGGTGGGTGACATAAACCCAGTTTTGCCGTAAATAAACCCCTGCTTTGCATAGTTGACAGGGACCGAAATTTTGAAAAATCATCTGTTCCATTGGTGGGTGACATTAACCCATTTTTGGAGATGAAAAACCCCTGCTCTGCATAGGTGATATGGAATAAAATTTCAGAAATTCATCTTTAATTGATGCGCGACCCCTCCTTTTATTCGATGCTTCAACTTTAGCAACTTGTCCCACTTTTCCACTCGATCACATTGGAGCCATTGACCTCCCTTGGATATGGTATCTCTTTCTCACGCTCCCTTTCCGGCGTTGAACCCTAATTCGCCGTTAACCATGATCAACATGGTAGGCACAGAAAAGAACATCGAAAGTTGATAGAGAAGATATCCAAATGGATCGTGGACGTCACAGGGACGTGCGATCAGGCAGAAGTTATCTAGAGTCAACAAAGTGACAGCAGGGCCTCTAACGCTTCCAAATCCAAAATACCCCAGTGACATTCCCTATAATTTTTTATTAATCACTCCAATAACAGGGCATCTCAAGAGTCCCTCCTCTACTTGGAAGCTTCGGCTTTAATAACTTGTCCCACATTTCCGCTCGATCACATTTAATTTCATACGTTGACCTCCCTTGTATGTGGTATCCCTTTCTCACGCTCCCTCTCCTGCGTGGAACCCTGATTCACCACTAACCGTGATCAACATGGTAGGCGCAGAAAAGAACATCAAGTTGATAGAGCAGATATCCAATTGGATCGTGGACATCACGGGGAGGTGCGACATGGTGGAGCAGTATGTGTGCACACGCCTACACGTACTGACTGATAGGTCTGCCCCTTGTTTTGAGGTGTACCCTTTTTAAAAAAAATAAATAAATAAAATAAAAAATAAAACAAAAAAGCAGTGTAAGCTACCTCCTCCTCTACCGCCGATTTTACCTACACCGCCACATCCACCGTCTCCTCAACCTCCTACTCCATATGGACCTCGTCTTCCAAGATCAAGATTATTATTTTTTATTTTTACATATTTTATATTATTTTAAGTCATTTCCATATCCACAGCACTTGCCATGCTCTTAACCACATTTTACCGCCATTTGCCGCCCTCTAGCCCTTTCCATGACTTTTTTACAGCCATTTTAGTGCTCCAAAGTTCGGGTCCCCATTGACTTCAATGGGGTTCAGGTTCGGGGTCAAGTTCGGGTCCCGAACTCGAACTTTTTTGTGAAGTTCAGCTGAACCCGGACATCCAGGTGTCTGCTCAACTCTATTTATAATTTTTTCTAATACCACTAAATCTATAGCTTATGCCTTTAGCGTTTAACAAAAGTGGTATTCCCATCTCAGACATTTATGGCATATTGACAGGATATGCCATAAATGTATGATATATGTGAGTCCCACCACTGGGATCTGCACCAATGTTAAAAATAGGGTTCACGTTATAACCATGCTGCCTGATGAGTTGGCTGCTGGGCACCACTTCCAGGTAGAGCATAGATGAAAAGGTGGCTGTTTATGTGCATGACTCTCTCCCTCACTTTTATAGGAGTTACGAAACAGCCATGCATGCATGCAAACCCACTTTCTATAATGGTTTCAGATGGTAATACCCCTTGATGTTGGCCATAGACTAGAGATTACAGATGGCCATTTTATGAATGACTTGTCATCTATGGTTGAGAAGTGAAGATTGACAATTTGGAAAACAATGGTGTGGGTTAAAATGTCAAGTTGACAATCAATGATGGTTTGCTCCGTGACCTAGCCTGGGCTTGTATTGATTGAGAAGTATTGCCATTGACTGTCCATGGAAGATCAATACTTTGACAGGTATATGTTTTTGTTTGGCATCTGCCATGCTTTTTCATGCACGGTCATAAGACAAAAGTCTAGATCAGCATTAGAAATGAGATATTAGAAAACCTTCTCTAAACTATATATCCCATGGGACATTGGTCAAAGTTTTGTGACTTTCTTGGTGTGTGACTTTTCAGATTTTTAAAAAATAAAAATGGATATAATGAAACGGTACTTAAAAGATGAGGCTTGTATTTACTGTGCCATTGTGAGATATGGTCCTAAACTTTGAAAATTGGGGGTACCAAAAAAGTAAATTGGAGGTATATAAGTTGTGCATTGATAATTATCAATTCGAAGATATAGAATCATGGGTCACATCAGGGGCAAACTGTAGTTATAAGGGTTGCATTGGCAGCAGTGATACCCAGCTCTGATTCCTGAGGGTTCCTAAAGGCCCCTCTGCCACATAAGTTGACATTAGTATTACTAACAGTAAATATTAGGTCGGGGCCCAGTTACAGATTTTACCACTGGGGCCTAGGAGCTTCAGTTTACAACTCTGGGTCAATTGTAACCTATCTTTATGTTTTTAGAAAGTCCAATGTGGGAAGCAAGAACACTTGGAGAAACTAATTGCCTTGACATGGAGTCCGAGGTTAAAATATGGTCATTATTCCTAAGAGTAGATTAACTAGCAACCTTAGGCCTCTTTCACGCAAGCGTGACGGATTGGCTCCGGATGCGTTCAGGGTGCGTTCAGTGAAACCCACACAATTTTGCAAGCAAGTTCAGTCAGTTTTGTCTGCTATTGCATTCAGTTGTTCCGTTTTTTCCACGCGCGTTAAATACGTTTTGATGCGTTTTAAAAAACTGAAGGTTTACAAACAACATCTCTTAGCAACCACCAATGAAAAACGCATTGCATCCGCACTTACTTGCGGATGCAATGTGTTTTTCACTGAAGCCCCATTCACTTCTATGGGGCCAGGGCTGCGTGAAAAACGCAGAATATAGAATATGCTGCGTTTTTCACGCAACGCAGAACTGATGCATGATAAAAAACGCTCATGCACACAGACACATTGAAATGAATGGGTCAGGATTCAGTGCGGGTGCTATACGTTCACATTCCGCGTGGAAAACTCGCTCGTGTGAAAGGGGCCTTAGATTCCAGAAGTGTGTAATTTAAAGCTCCTTGACCCCTATGCAAAATTTGCATTTATATTACTGGTCTACTCATATGCAACATGGGGGTATTTTGGGCTCCAGGGCCTAGGTGAGTCTACATTTTATGAACCACCTACTTATAGTCAAATTTTAGTCTGTATTTAGTCAAGTATTTTAAAATATGGCCCATTTTCAGTCATTGTCTCACATGGGGGAAATACTGCTTTATAATAAAAATAAAGCAGTATGCTTATCTTACTGTATTTGACATAGAATTGCATGCTTATTAATATATGTTTTTCACTGTTGATTGACTCCTGAAGTGTCCTTATATAAATTAGAAATGTAGAAGCCGAGGAGAAAACAACTTTAAACAGAACAGTTCTCTGATTAAGTCCACAGCAGACTGACACCTTCTCTTAAGTTTTTGCTTTCCATAGAGTCTATATCTTTATTAACCCATGTAATACCCTACATGAATAAATGTATTACACATCTGTCTTTTACAACATTTGTTTGCTCTGTCTCCTCAAATATTTAATCTTCCTCCATAATGTATTGCTTTCCACAATTTTGGATTACTTAACTCAACAAATCATGTAGGCATAATCTGTGGGTCTTCATCAGTAGAAATCTTGTCTTCGAGATGAACTTATGAAGGATGACGTCGGTCAGTGCTGAATGCATTGCTAACAGTTCCCGTATTGCAATACTGTTTTCCTGAATCATCTATATGTTACCAACATTTTCAAGGATGAATAATTGTGAAAGTTAATTACAAAAAGTGAATTCACCTTTCCTTTCTCAAAGCAAATTTTGAGAAAAACGTCTACTTCAGGTTCCATTTAATTTCTTCTTACAGTTTAAATTCATCTGCAGTCTTAAAATGAGTCTGTCATCAGGAAATTCACAATGCCTTAACCCCTCCTACCCCGGGCCAGTTTTCACCCTCCTGCCCAGGCCATTTTTTGCAAATCTGACATGTGTCACTTTATGTGGTCATAACTCTGGAACGCTTTTTACTTATTCAAGCCATTCTGAGATTTTTTTCTCATGACACATTGTACTTCATGACAGTGGTAAGTTTGAGTCGATATAGTTCAACTTTATTTATAAAAAAAATCCAAAATTTACCAAAATTTTTAAAATTAGCAATTCTAAAAATGTTAATTTTTTCGGCTTTTAAAAGAGATAGTGATACCTCAGAAAATAGTTATTGCTTAACATTCCCCATATGTCCCCACTTCATGTTGGCATCATTTTGTAAATATCATTTTATTTATTTTAGGACATTAGAAGGCTTAAAACTTTAGAAGCAATTCTTAAAATTTTTAAGAAAACTTCCAAAACTCACTTTTTAAGGACCATTTCAGTTATTAAGTCACTATGTGGGGCTTACATAGTAGAAACCACCAATACATGATCTCATTTTAGAAGCTATACCCCTTAAGATATTCAAAACTGATTGTACAAACTTTGTTAACCATTTAGGTGTTCCGCAAAAATTAAAGGAAAATGGAAAAGAAATTTAAAAATTTCACTTTTTGGCAGATTTTCTATTTGCAGAAAGCAGGGTTTCAATCACATAAAAGTTCAAACGTAGAGAAAAAGAAGAGCACACATAGCAAACTGTGCAGGGGGAGCAGAATCACCCATTACTCAGCATGAGTTTCTAATTGCACAAGTGAGAAGAGATACCTCATGAGCTGTAGAAAGAAAAAACAATCCAGGAATGAAGCTGTGCGGATACATAACAGCCAGAGAAGTCAGCATTTATTATTGGGAGGCATATATCTACATGTGAAAATTAGAAGCATGTTACATTATTAGGGGGTCTGAAAATAAATTAAGGTATGAATAATGCTGGCTGAAGCTTATCACAACTGTTTAAACTCAAGGTAGCTACAATCATATGTAAAAATATGTTTTTCCATGTCACAAGGTGTCCATAGCCTTTATGGATTGCTTGGAGGGCCAATTCTCATGCATAAAAATGGTTTAAATTCTCATCAGGGCGCATCGGGCTGTACAGCAGACCATTCCTATGAAAGCTGACAGTACAAGTATTTTGCTGCAGAGGTGTATAACTTTATTGGGCTGTTTGAAATACTGGCCTATGGGATACGTGCTTGATTTGCATGGATGTATGTAGGAGCTTGGAATTATTTCCACTGGTGGGCCGAAGAAACTTCAGACTGACACAGTGATTATGTATGAAATAATTCACACATTACATTAGCTGTACAATACATCATTTGTAAAATTATCCTTCACTGTGTATATTTTTATGTTAGTAAAAGTGCGAGTTCATATGGTATTTAATTGGAATCATATCCTCAATAATTTAACATTTCAAAAGCTGTTAGGATGACAGATGGCACATTTTTTTATGACTACTGCTATTACTGTCAAACAGTGGGCTTTTGATCTAGGCTGAAGGTTACATATGTGTAGAAGCAAAGTCAGTCTTCCCGGGGTAGGGACAACTCTTCCTACAAAATGCCTCCACTGGCTGGAGATCTATGGCTGTCTTGTCTACAGCTGTGCACAAAAGGACCCCTGAGGACATTTTCTATGTTCCTCCAATAACTGTGATGCTATAAACTCCAGGTAGTTTAGGATGTATTCTGTTTTTTTTTCCTGAACAACGTGTAGCTTTTCTTTACTTGCCAGTGAGAAAATGAAGTGGAAAAAGAGCTGTAGGAACATATTTAAATGAACTTAGTAGAAGTATAATTCTATGTGTGTGAGTCCACTATATGGGTTCATGCACACAAATGTATTTTCTTTCTGTGTCCATTTCGGGTTTTTTTGCGGACCGTATACGGGACCACTCATTTCAATGGGTCTTCAAAAAAAAGAAAGTTTCCGTATGTCTGTTTCGCCACAAAATAGAACCTGTCCTATTATAGTCCACATAACTGACAAGGATAGGACTGTTCTATTAGGGACCAGCTGTTCTGTTCTGAAAAATACGGAATACATACAGACATCATTGGTATTTTGCGCGGATCTGTGTTTTGCGGACCGCAAAGTACATATGGTCATGTGCATGAGCCCTTAATGTTTGGCCTCATTTATACAGGTTTTCAACCCCTGGATAAAAAAAGAGTTTTGAACATAACCACAACAAGAGATCTTGAAATTGGAAGCATATTATAAAGCTGCTGCAAATTATTTTTTTGCTAATGTGTGTGGGGGATTAGCTCTGGTAGATAGGGTAAGCGTGCGCAGTACAGAGGCAAAATACAATTTCTTAACTCAAAATGTCAGTGTTTATTCACACTTGAGGCAATTGCACAAAACAGCACGTAACTTTGCAGTCTTGGTGTTAATTCACACACAATGGAAAGTTCATATAACACAAGTCACCTTGCTGGCAGTTCTGCCTACAGTAGTCCACAGCAGACTTTAGGGGGCCTGTTTCCCCAGCATGCGGCTCTCAGCCCTCCAGCACGGCACAAAGCCTCAGATCCCAAAAACAGAGACATCTCTGCTGAGCCCAGCTGCCTATTTAAGGACAGCCAGGTGCTGCCAAAACCCAGACCGACACTTAAATTCTTGTCTGGTATTTGACCTCACCTGGCTGGAAACAAGCCCAGCCGCACATGCTGGGAGGAAAATACCTGCCTTGCCAGACACAACCCCTCACTGTGTCACATACCCCCCCTTCCCCTTTGTTCAACCCTGAAGGGGTGGACACACGCCAGACAATGCACCTGGGACAAGGCATCCGCTTTTCCCTGCAACCGGCCTGCTCTGTGTTCTACCCAGAACTTAAAGTTCTGCAGAGACAAAAACCATCTGGTGACCCGGGCATTCCTGTCTTTGGCCTGGCTCATCCACTTGAGAGGGTAGAGGTCGGTCACCAGGTGGATTTTTCTCCCCAACAAATAGTAGCGTAGAGACTCGAGTGCCCACTTGATAGCCAGGCACTCTCTCTCCACTATACTGTTCCTGGTTTCTGCTGGGGTGAGCTTGCGGCTTAGGAAGACAATGGGATGCTCCTCCCCGTTGCTTCGTGAGACAGTACAGCACCGAGGCCTACTTTGGAGGCATCCGTTTGTACCACGAACACACTCTTGAAGTCGGGCATTACCAAAACCGCTGACCCACACAGGGACGACTTTAAAGCAGCAAAAGCCTCTACCGCCCGATCATCCTAGTGAACCATCACTGATTTTCGTCCCTTTAAGAGCCCTATCAAGGGCGCGGCTAGAGTAGCAAAGTGGAGAACAAACCTCATGTAATAGCCCACCATTCCCAGGAATGACTTTATTTGTGTAGTGGTGACAGGTCGGGGCCAATTCCGTATCGCCTCTATTTTGTTCACTTAGGGTTTGATGACTCCGCGCCCAATGACATACCCTAGGTACTTAGTCTCTTCTAACTCCATCGCACTTTTTTGGGGTTAGCGGTTAGGCCAGCTTTCCGAAGGGAGTCTACTACAGCCTGCACTTTGGGTAGGTGACTTTCCCAGTCGGCACTGTGGATGACACTATCGTCCAGGTAAGCCGAAGCATACCGACGATGTGTACGATGCACAATGTCCATTAGTAACTGAAAAGTGGTGGGCACGCCATGCAGACCAAAGGGTAAGACCTTATATTGATACAGCCCCTCAGGCATGATGAAGGCAGTTTTCTCTTTGGCAGCCTCCGTTAAGGGCACCTGCCAGTACCCTTTTGTGAGGTCCAAAACAGAAAAATACCGGGCTTGTCCTAACCTCTCAATGAGCTCATCCACCCGGGGCATGGAGAACGCATTGAATTTTGAACCCTTGTTAAGTTTTCGAAAGCCGTTACAAAACCGCAAGTTCTCGTCCGACTTGGGTATCAATACTATAGGACTGGCCCACTCACTTTTTGACTCCTCAATGACGTCTAGCTGCAACATTAGCTTCACCTACTCCGATATGGCTTGTCGCCGAGCCTCGGGTACCCGGTATGGTTTTTATCTGACTTTTGCCTGAGGCTCAGTGACAATGTCATCCTGGATTATGGAAGTGCGTCCAGGGAGGTCCGAGAACACATCTGTGTTCCGACTAACGAACTCACTAGCCTCCTGAGTCTGTTTAGAGGAGAGGCTGTCAGCAATTTTTACTGTGGCAGATGCCCCTCTTGCATCAGACAGAGGGGCCGGTACCTCTTCTCCTAGAAAACCTGTCTTCTGTACAGGTTTCCCTATCTTTCCACGGTTTGAGTAAATTCACATGGTAAACCTGCTCCGGCTTTGGCCGCAATGGCTGGTGTACCTTGTAGTTTACATCTCCAATTTTCTCGAGTACCTCGTAGGGCCCCTGCCACCTAGCTAGGAACTTACTGTCCACGGTCGGCACCAGAACCAAAACCGATCCCCCGGGTTAAAGATCTGGACCTGAGCCTGCCGATTATAGACCCGACTCTGGGCTCGCTGAGCTGCCTCCATATGCTCCCTAACAAGAGGCAACACTGTTTCTATCCGATCTTGCATCTGCGTAATGTGCTCAATGACACTTTTATGTGTAGTGGGTTGTTTTTCCCATGCCTCTTTGGCCATGTCCAAGAGACTGCGAGGCTGTTTTCCACATAGCAGTTCGAAGGGCGAGAACCCAATAAATGCCTGGGGTACCTCTCGCACTGTGAACATGAGATAGGGTAGAAAGAGTTCCCAGTCTAGACACTACCTTTTTCAACATATTTTTTTATGTTTCGTTAAACCGTTCTACCAGACCGTCCGTTTGCAGATGGTAAATGGACGTCCATAGTTGTTTTATGTGCAGCAACTTACAGAGTTCCCTCATCACCTTGGACATAAAAGGGGTCCCTTGGTCGGTCAGAACCTCTTTAAGTAGTCCTACTCTGGAAAACATCTCCATTAACTCCTTAGCTATGAGTTTGGCCGAGGTATGTCTCAGTGGCACCACCTCCGGGTACCGAGTGGCGTAGTCTAGAATGACTAAGATGTGTTGATGCCCTCTGGCAGACTTGGGGAACTAGGCCTATGAGGTCCATAGTTATTCAGTCAAATGGTACTTCGATAATCGGGAGAGGTACAAGGGGACTACGGAAATGTGGCTGGGAGCTAGTTATCTGGCAGGTCGGGCAAGGCTTACAAAACTCTTCCACTTCGTTGAATATGCTGGGCCAGTAAAACTGCAGTAGAATCCGATCCTGAGTTTTCTGCAGCCCCATGTGACCCCCGAGAACGTGTTGGTGGGCTAGTTTTGGAACAAGCTTGCGATAAGCCTTGGGGACCACCAACTGTTCAATAGGCTCACCTCGTAGTTGGTTTACCGATACAACATATCCTGATGAACCACAAAACTGGGAAACACTGACTGCCCCAGGTTGTTGTGGTTTACCATCTACTATTAACACATTTTCCCAGACGCGGGATAGGGTTGGGTCCCGACATTGGGCGGTACCAAAATTATCCCCGGAGACATTGAGGTATTCAAATTCAGGACCCAGAGGCAAGTCCTCCACGTCTCCCACCATCACACTTAGCGGGGTTATCTCCCCCTCTTCCACCAAAGTGGTGGTCACCCCTACTGCTGGCCCTTTGGTCTCAGGTTCCCAGGGTTCTGGTCTCCCCCCTGAGCTGGGCCACTCTGCTAGCATTACCCCTGTCTCATAGGTATCAGTCACTCTCATAGCAGGCCACAGTGACGAGAAGCCCGGGAAGTCTCTCCCTATTATAAGTTCGTAGTGTAAATTTGGGGCAACTGCCACTTAGTGAATTAACTTGCCAGCCCCTGTGGTTCGAGACACCAGGGCAGTGGTATATTATTTTAAGTCTCCATAGATGCACATGATTCTGACTTTCCGGCCAGTATACTCCACTGACCGTACAAGGGGAGCCCTTACTAGGGACACCATACTCCCTGAGTCTCGCAGAGCCTCCACTGCAGTGTCTCCTACCTCCAGCTGGCACAGGTGGTTTAGAGTTTTTGGGGTACCTGCTGCACACAGCTTCCTGGCATATAGCGACTGATGGTAGCCATAGTTAGTATCCAGGGAGGTCCGAGAACACATCTGTGTTCCGACTAACAAACTCACTGGCCTCCTGAGTCTGTTTAGAGAGGCTGTCAGCAATTTTTACTGTGGCAGATGCATCTTTTGCATCAGACAGAGGGGCCGGTACCTCTTACATAGTAACATAGTACATAAGGCCGAAAAAAGACATCTGTCCATCCAGTTCGGCCTGTTATCCTGCAAGTTGATCCAGAGGAAGGCAAAAAAAAAAAACTGTGAGATAGAAGCCAATTTTCCCCACTTTAGGGGAATAAAAAATTCCTTCCCGACTCCAATCAGGCAATCAGAATAACTCCCTGGATCAACGACCCCTCTCTAGTAGCTATAGCCTGTAATATTATTACGCTCCAGAAATACATCCAGGCCCCTCTTGAATTCCTTTATTGTACTCACCATCACCACCTCCTCAGGTAGAGAGTTCCATAATCTCACTGCTCTTACCGTAAAGAATCCTTTTCTATGTTTGTGTACAAACTTTCTTTCCTCCAGACTCAGAGGATGTCCCCTCGTCACAGTCACAGTCCTGGGGATAAATAGATGATGGGATATATCTCTGTACTGACCCCTGATATATTTATACATATTGATTAGATCTCCCCTCAGTCGTCTTTATTCTACAGTGAATAACCCTAATTTTGATAATCTTTCAGGGTACTGTAGTTGCCCCATTTCAGTTATTACTTTAGTTGCCCTCCTCTGGACCTTCTCCAGCTCTGCTATGTCTGCCTTGTTTACAGGAGCCCAGAACTGTACACAGTACTCCATGTGTGGTCTGACTAGTGATTTGTAAAGTGGTAGGTCTATGTGTAACATCCTGAAGTATGTCACTAAACTTCTTTCTCCCCGCTACAACATGTTAAGTGTATGTATATTGTCATCTGGTATAAGTTTACATCCCTCTCTCAATAATGTGCATTATCCAGGCCTGTTTTATGTATTTTGTTGTAATTTCCATGTACACCAGCAGGTGGCAGCAGTATGTAACAGGATCCTAGTTCAGTTAGTATATCTAGCCTGGAATAGTTAATTACAGGTTAGCTCCCCCCCTCTTTGAGGAGGTGTGGAAGGTTCCCACATCCTGCCTCATGGGGAGGAAGGAAAGTTCTAGTTAGTGTACCAGCCCCTCTGCTAGGGGTAAGCTGTGTTGGTAGGAGCTCCCAGACATAGGGATCCCAACCTAGAATCCAGCCTCGGCTGAGGCCCAAGGATCTTCCTTCCCAGGCTGAGCTTTTAGCCTCAGTGCTGGTGCCGAGCAAGCAGCCACCTTGAGATCTACAGATCTCCAGGAAGCCATTCCCTGCGAGCAGAACTGTGAGTGTTATCCAAAAACCAGGAGAAGCCAAATACCCCCTCAGCTAGTCAGGCCCATATCAAGCAGACTACAGACAGAGCAGAAAATAGATACCTGGCAGATTCTTTAGGCATATGACAAGAAGCAGAATATATATTAATTCCTGCCACATATTGCCAATACCTGCTGGGACCCAAGACTATTGCTGTATACTTGTATGGATTCAAGCTGCATTAAGTAAAGATGAGTTGGATTATATTTCCTGTCTGGATTGCATTCATTCCTCAATTACTCCTACTGACCACACTCAAATTTATTGCATGTGAGCCAGGATCCAGGAGTCCAGCCGTACCCAGGTAGGAGACACCGTTGACACAATACCTACTACACAGAGACATTACCCCCCTCTGGCATTCCTCACCTGGTACGTGAGTTATTACATCTTAAAGGGCCCTGCTACAGTCCCTGCGCAAGCTGCAATTGGCGTCACGAACTATTACACATATATCCTGATCCACTGCATAGCCGCCCACTTGTTACGCTGAGCGCTCCGGGTCCCCTGCTGGCCTCGGAGCGCTCACAGCGTATGACCCCAGGCAGCACTCCAGCGTCTCGGCGTGTGCGTCCTCGCTCTCTAGGGGGCGCGCGCGTCGGGACTCTTAGATTCAAAGGACCAGTGCACCGGTGATTGGTGCCTGGTCCAAAGGGGTTATTAAGGGTTAAGGTTGTGAGAGGCAGTGCTGACTTAATTAGGCTGCACCTGTGCACTGCCCATTTATACCTTCTCCTCCCACAGCTTTCTGCCGGATCTTTGTGCCTTGTGCCTCAGAGAAAGCGTTCCTTCTATGTTAGTTTGCCTTACCTGTTGCCGTACCTGTTGCTACCGTCCACTCGCCTTTGAACCTTTGCCGCCTGCCCTGACCGGTGCTACGTCCGACTTCGCTCTTGCCTTCTCCCTGTGTACCACGCCATATCACCAGCCAGAGAGGTCGAGTTGTTACTAGGGGACACGACCTGGTAGTTACCGCCGCAGCAAATCCATCCCGCTTTGCGGCGGGTTCTGGCGAAGACCAGTAACTGCTTAGAACCGGTCCTCTAGTACAACCCGCGCCATCGCCTCTCTGGTCCAGAGGATCCACTACCTGTCCTGCCGGTACGTGACAGTAATATCCGGCCATGGATCCCGGTGATGTTCCCCTGCCAAGCCTGGAGGACCTCACCACCATTGTGGCCCAGCAGGGTCAACAGCTGGCCCAGTTGACCGCTATGTTGCAGCAGTTCCTGCCTTCTCTGCGTCAGCCAGCTCCTCCGTCTGCTCCTGCTGCATCACCTCCGCCTGCAGTTACCAGCGGTTCCAGAATCCGTTTGTCCCTACCAGACAAATATGACGGAGATCCTAAGCAGTGCCGTGGGTTCTTGTCGCAGTGCTCTCTCCACCTCGAGCTCCTGTCCGACCAGTTTTCTTCTGAGCGAGCCAAGGTAGCCTTTATTCTCAGTTTACTGTCCGGGAAGGCCCTGGCCTGGGCTACACCACTATGGGACCGCGCAGATCCTGCCACCACTTCCGTCCAGAGCTTCTGCCTAGAGTTCCGGAATGTTTTTGAAGAGCCTGCCCGGGTTACCTCCGCAGAGACTGCCTTGCTAAATTTGACCCAAGGAGGTTCTTCCGTGGGTGACTATGCCATTCAGTTCCGCACCCTGGCCTCTGAGCTGAACTGGAACAATGAAGCCCTTTGCGCCACCTTCAAGAAAGGACTTAACAGTGAAGTAAAGGACGTTCTGGCTGCACGTGAGCTTCCTTCCACTCTTAGTGACCTCATCTTGCTGGCCACTAGGATAGACAAACGTTTCGCCGAAAGACAAGAGGAACTCCTCCTTGAAAAGGAAAAAGCTCGTCCTAGACGCTTTCCTCGTCTGGCTCCCGTTTTTCCGCATCCACCTCAACCCGCTACTGGGTTTTCCGCCGCGGAAGCCATGCAGGTGGATCGGTCACGCTTGACTCCGCAAGAACGAAGCCGCCGGAGAAACGAGAACCTGTGTCTGTACTGTGCCAGTACCGAGCACTTCCTTAGAGATTGTCCTCTCCGTCCACCGCGTTTGGGAAACGCTCGCACCTAGTAAGCGTGGGAGAGGCGGTGCTAGGTGTGGATTCTTCCTCTCCACGTCTCATCATACCCGTGCAGCTGATCATCTCTTCCAAGTCCTCTTTCTCTGCAGCCGCCTTCTTGGATTCCGGTTCAGCTGGCAACTTCATTCACGCCTCCTTGGTTGACAAGTACCGTATTCCAGTAATCCGTCTACCCAAGCCGTTTTTCATCTCTACTGTTAACGGTGAGAGACTCTCTGCCACCGTGCAGTTCCGTACCCAGCCTCTTCAGATGGACATCGAAATATTTCATACCGAGACTTTAGAGTTCTTTGTCCTTCCCTTCTGTTCCTCCGAACTCCTCCTGGGTCTGCCGTGGCTTCAACGTCATAGTCCTGTCCTGAATTGGTCCACCGGTGAGATCCTGCGTTGGGGCTCCTCCTGTTCGGACCGCTGTCTCAAGCCTGCTCTGGTCAAACAGAACCCGCAAGTTTCTCCGCCTTCTGGGCTGCCCAAGCCATACCATTCCTTCATGGATGTCTTCTGCAAGAAACAAGCTGAGGTTCTTCCTCCTCACCGATCCTATGATTGCCCGATCGACCTGATACCCGGTTCTACTCCACCTCGGGGAAGAATTTATCCTCTCTCTCCTCCTGAGACTCTTGCCATGTCCGACTATATACGTGAGAACCTACAGAGAGGATTCATAAGAAAATCTTCTTCTCCTGCTGGGGCCGGTTTTTTCTTCGTGACAAAAAAAGACGGCTCCCTCCGCCCCTGCATTGGCTACAGAGGTCTTAATAAAATTACCATCAAGAACCGTTACCCTCTGCCTCTAATCTCTGAGCTATTTGATCGTCTCCGAGAGGCTAAGATCTTTAATAAATTGGACCTTCGAGGGGCCTATAATCTGATCCGTATCCGTGAGGGAGACGAATGGAAGACCGCCTTTAACACAAGGGACGGCCATTTTGAGTATTTGGTGATGCCCTTCGGCCTCTGCAACGCACCTGCTGTCTTCCAGGAATTCGTCAATTACATTTTCAGGGACTTACTTTACACCTGCGTGGTCGTATACATGGATGATATCCTCATCTTTTCCTCCAATTTGGATCAACACCGGGTCCATGTGCAACAAGTTCTTACTCGTCTTAGGAGAAATCGCCTGTACGCTAAACTTGAAAAATGTCTTTTTGAACGGACCTCCCTGCCTTTCCTGGGATACATTATCTCAGCCCAAGGACTTCAAATGGACCCAGCCAAACTCTCGGCGGTTCTGGATTGGCCACGTCCCTCTGGCCTCCGAGCCATACAAAGATTTCTGGGCTTTGCGAATTACTACAGGCAATTCATCCCTCACTATTCCACTCTGGTAGCTCCTATCGTGGCTTTCACTAGAAAAGGAGCTAACCCCAAATCCTGGCCTTCCCAAGCCGAGGAAGCCTTCCAGTCCCTGAAATCCGCCTTTGCCTCTGCACCCGTTCTCTCTAGACCAGATTCCACCAAGCCCTTCTCTCTTGAAGTGGATGCCTCCTCGGTGGGAGCCGGAGCTGTCCTCACCCAGAAGTCTTCCCGGGGCAAAACTTCAACTTGTGGCTTCTTTTCAAAAACAATTTCCGCAGAGAGAAATTACTCCATTGGGGACAGGGAACTGCTGGCTATTAAATTGGCACTGGAGGAATGGAGACATTTACTCGAGGGGGCCACACATCCTGTGTACATCTTCACGGACCACAAGAACCTGGCTTATCTCCAGTCTGCTCAGAGATTAAATCCCCGTCAGGCTCGTTGGTCTCTGTTCTTCGCCCGCTTTAACTTTGAGATCCATTTCCGTCCGGCTTGTAAGAACATTAGGGCAGATGCTCTGTCTCGCTCCTCTGATGTGGTGGGCGACGAGTTAACACCTCGATATATTATCCCTCCAGAACGCCTTATTACAGTCGCTCCCGTGGACCTGCGCCTTCTTCCTCCTGGCAAATCCTACGTACCTCCACGTCAGTGGCTGCGAATCCTCAAGTGGGGCCACGCCTCCCCTTTTGCCGGTCATCCAGGGGTGCTAAAGTCTCTCCAACTAGTCTCCCAAAGGTACTGGTGGCCTTCTCTGGAGAAAGATGTCTCGGACTTCGTCCAGGCCTGTATGATTTGCGCCCGGGATAAATCGCCTCGCCAGAAACCAGCGGGTCTCCTCTTGCCTCTACCTGTTCCTGAAGTTCCCTGGTCTCACATCGCCATGGACTTTATTACAGATCTTCCCTCCTACCATGGCAAGTCCGTTATTTGGGTCGTGGTGGATCGCTTCTCCAAGATGGCTCACTTTGTACCCCTGCCCGGTCTACCCTCTGCACCCATGTTGGCCAAACAATTTTTCCAACACATCTTCCGTCTCCATGGCCTTCCCAAACATATTGTCTCGGATCGTGGGGTACAATTCGTCTCCAAATTCTAGAGGGCTCTATGTGCTCAGCTCGGGATCAAATTGGACTTTTCTTCTTCGTACCATCCTCAGTCTAACGGCCAAGTAGAACGGGTGAACCAGATTTTGGGTGACTATCTGCGTCACTTTGTATCCTCACGCCATGACGACTGGGCTGATCTACTTCCCTGGGCGGAGTTCTCCTACAACTACAAACAATCCTCTGCCTCTAACAAGTCTCCTTTCTTTGTAGTCTTCGGCCGTCATCCTCTTCCACCTCTGCCGCAGTCTCCCACTCCTTCTTCTGTACCTGCCGTTGACAGTCTTGTACAGGATTTTTCCTCCATCTGGCGAGAAACCCATGCTGCTCTCCTCAGAGCTTCCGCCCGTATGAAGGTTCAAGCTGACAAGAGACGCAGATCTCCACCGGAATTTCGCCCGGGTGACAAGGTGTGGCTCTCCTCTAGGTACATTCGATTTAGGGTCCCAAGTTACAAGTTGGGCCCTCGTTTCTTGGGACCCTATAAAATCAAGAGTCGTATCAATCAAGTTTCTTATCAGCTCCATCTTCCTCCCTCCCTCCGAATCCATAACTCCTTCCATGTCTCCCTTCTTAAACCTGCTGTCTTTAACCGTTTTTCTCCCAAGCTTGTTTCTCCCACCCCTGTCGCCGGGACCTCCGATATATTCTCTGTCAAGGAGATCTTGGCGACCAAGATCTCCCGGGGGAAAAGATTTTTTTTGGTCGACTGGGAGGGCTGCGGTCCTGAGGAGAGGTCATGGGAGCCGGAGGAGAACATCCTGGACTGCAGTCTCATCCGCAAATTCTTCGGTACCAAAAAGGGAGGGAGACCAAAGGGGGGGGTACTGTTACGCTGAGCGCTCCGGGTCCCCTGCTGGCCTCGGAGCGCTCACAGCATATGCCCCCAGGCAGCACTCCAGCGTCTTGGCGAGTGCGTCCTTGCTCTCTAGGGGGCGCGCGCGCCGGGACTCTTAGATTCAAAGGACCAGTGCACCGGTGATTGGTGCCTGGTCCAAAGGGGTTATTAAGGGTTAAGGTTGTGAGAGGCAGTGCTGACTTAATTAGGCTGCACCTGTGCACTGCCCATTTATACCTTCTCCTCCCACAGCTTTCTGCCGGATCTTTGTGCCTTGTGCCTCAGAGAAAGCGTTCCTTTCTATGTTAGTTTGCCTTACCTGTTGCCGTACCTGTTGCTACCGTCCACTCGCCTTTGAACCTTTGCCGCCTGCCCTGACCGCTGCTACGTCCGACTTCGCTCTTGCCTTCTCCCTGTGTACCACGCCATATCACCAGCCAGAGAGGTCGAGTTGTTACTAGGGGACACGACCTGGTAGTTACCGCCGCAGCAAATCCATCCCGCTTTGCGGTGGGCTCTGGTGAAGACCAGTAACTGCTTAGAACCGGTCCTCTAGTACAACCCGCGCCATCGCCTCTCTGGTCCAGAGGATCCACTACCTGTCCTGCCGGTACGTGACACCACTGTACTAGTGTCCTGCTCATTGCATTAAAGTGGCGTCACAAACAGGATTCGGATTGAATTGTGTGCTACCCCTGACAACAGAAACGGATCCAATTGTGTGTTAAAACAGACCTAAACGCATGTTTCACAGTATTATCAGGGCTGAAGATTGTGCAAAAACTGTAAAAATGGACTTTCTTACTTTTATTGCTGGCCCAGAAAACGCTGCATTGTATGCAGCGCAGCAGCTCTATGATTTTCAAGATGGCGAAGATAGCGAATACCCGCCTCTTCAAGAAGTTATTATCACCGAACCCAAGAGATTGGAAGAGATAGAAACACCCCCTCAAGAGCGCGAAACTGCAGAATATCCCTCCACCTCGTCAAGCGCCCCCGCGGAAGACGACGTGCCTGTGAAGATGGAGGTCGACGTCAAGCCTGTTCCCGCGGAGGACGCCGCTGACGCAGTGACCCTCGCCATTGACAAGCCGCTGTCCGAGGCAAAGATGGCAACCCCAGATGGCATCCAGGAGGCACCTGAACCGGCCGCCCGGACGCAACTAAAGGTAGGAGCTGCCACGATCCCTGAGGCCCCAGCCCGGTCTGTGTCCGCCCCTGCACCGCGTCCTGAGACCCCAGCACCTGTCACCAGGCCTAGGCCTGCACCACGACAGTCACCTACTGGTGCGGCGGAGGCGGCCAGTGTATCCACTCCGCCGCCCAGCTACAGCCAGCTCAAGAGCCTGAACCCCGAAATACCCCATGAAATTACAACGTTTGCCCAGACGGCCTGGGAGTATAAGTCGGCTGTTGAAGAGTGGGTGAAACAAGTGGTTGACGACCTCCAGCCGGGAGACCCCACCTTGATCAGGCGTACCGGGACTGTTCTGTGGTTTTCTGTGGAGCGGGGAGTCGGGTTCCTGCAGGACAATTATTCCGGTACCGAGGTCTTTGTGGGCCGACGTTCCGTTAAAAGGCACTATCTGCCCCAGGCCCGGCATAACTTATACGTGGGAGACCAGGTGGAGTACACTCCCATGCGATCAATGCAAGGACTGTTTGCCGCGGGTGTAACCCAACTAGAGAAGCCACTCACCCCTGCTGTTGTCCCAGAGACCTGGCGGGAAGATCCAGGCTCTGCGGGCGAGGTGAGGTGCCTTCAGGAAGCCTCGGACGGCCGTATGCAGTTTAAGGAGAAACTCCAACCTGAACCAGCACTGCTCATCCCAGATTTGGCAGCACCCCCGACCCTGAGAGTAGGACAGATCAACAATTCTGTCCTGACCTTTAATCCTAAGGTCCAGCCCTATCTGATGCCACCGTATCCTATGCCCTGGAAGCAGCCCTAGCAACCTGCTTCCTCCCTTCCTGAGCCCCTACAGCCAGAGGTCCAATCCCCCTCTATACCGGCTGGAGATCCCGGGCTACAGCAAGTCACCGCAGCATTCTCCAGGCTGTCAGCACAGCCAGTTCCTGAAGCCACCAGTAGAGGGCAGTGGCGTACTACAACGGCAGCTACGATGAGCTACCATCAGAGGCAGGAACATCCTCTTATGAGATTCACCAGCTCCAGCAGCAACGAGGAGCTGGACACCTTCCTGTAAGGTGTCCCACTACAAAAATCAGTGACATCTGGGAGCCACTCCATGGACTGATACCTGATGGGTGAGGACCTGTTGGCCTTTTGTGTGATTTTAACATTTTATGTTTCAGGTTGCCCCGTTGCCCCCGCTACTACACATATATCCTGACCCACAGCAAAGCCGACCCACTGTACTAGTGTCCTGCTCATTTCATATGTTCTTATCACGGGCATCTATGCCCCTTCTGATGCAACCCATTATCTTATTGGCCTTGGCAGCAGCTGCCTGACACTGGTTTTTGCAGCTGTTTATTAAAATTCCTAGATCCTTTTCCATGTCAGTGTTACCGAGTGTTTTATCATTTAGTATGTACGGGTGACTTGCATTATTCCTTCCCATGTGCATAACTTTACATTTGTCAGTGTTAAACCTCATCTGCCACTTATCTGCCCAAGCCTCCAATCTATCCAGATCTCTTCTCCTAGAAAACCCGGCCGCGGGCTGTCTTCTGTACAAGTTTCCCTATCTTTCCACGGTTTGAGTAAATTCACATGGTAAACCTGCTCCGGCTTTCGCCGCCCTGGCTGGTGTACCTTATAGTTTACATCTCCAATTTTCTCGAGTACCTCGTAGGGCCCCTGCCTCCTAGCTAGGAACTTACTGTCCACGGTCGGTACCAGAACCAAAACCCGATCCCCCGGGTTAAAGATCTGGACCCGAGCCTGCCGATTATAGACCCGACTCTGGGCTCGCTGAGCTGCCTCCATATGCTCCCTAACAAGAGGCAACACTGTCTCTATCCGATCTTGCATCTGCGTAACGTGCTCAACGACACTTTTATGTGTAGTGGGTTGCTGTTCCCATGCCTCTTTGGCCACGTCCAAGAGACTGCGAGGGTGTTTTCCACATAGCAGTTCGAAGGGCGAGTAACCCAGTAAATGCCGTGCCTTAAAAATGCAGAAACCAAAAATACCGGCGTTCACGCCATCCTCACTGCTCTTGCCCGCATCCTCCACCAATTATGGAGTTTTGCTCTGGTAGATAAGGTAAGCGGGCGCAGAGGCAAAATACAATTTCTTTACTCAAAACGTCAGTGTTTATTCACACTTGAGGCAATTGCACAAAACAGCACTCACCTTTGCAGTCTTGGTGTTAATTCACATACAATGGAAAGTTCATATAACACAAGTCACCTTGCTTGCAGTTCCGCCTCCAGTAGTCCACAGCAGGCTTTAGGGGGCCTGTTTCCCCAGCATGCAGCTCTCAGCCCTTCAGCACGGCACAAAGCCTCAGATCTCCAAAACAGAGACATCTCTGCTGAGCCCAGCTGTCTATTTAAGGACAGCCAGGTGCTGCTAAAACCCGGACTGGCACTAAAACTCCGGTCCGGTATTTGTCCTCACCTGGCTGGAAACCAGCCCAGCCGCACATGCTGGGAGGAAAATACCTGCCTTTCCAGACACAACCCCTCACTGTGTCACAGTAGGGATAGGGAACATTTTTCTAATATACTTTAATGGGGTAAATTGTTTATTTATAGTAGAAAACTAAGGCTGAAATGTCTCTTAGCAGCTATCTTTTAAGAGCCATTGCAAAGCGGCATCCGCCCCCCTAACAGAACAGTGCTGCGCTGACTAGGAAGATGGGCTGGGCCCTCGCTGCTCCCTAATATATGGGGACGATACATTTATAACTAGTTTAAATATACATCATAATGTATATTGAACCAATGTCTATCTGAGCAGTAAGCGCTCACTACAGGCAATGCAGGGAGGCATGGGAAGTTGTTGCATAGTATGTAACTGTCCCTATGTACTGTTAAACAACTTCCCCCTGCCTCCCTGCATTGCCTATAGTGAGCGCTTACCACTCACACATAAGAAGACACCAGTATTAATGGCTCACTGTAGATAATAATACAGACTCCCAAAACCAGATGCCAATATTATTACAAGCCTCCTAACAGACCCCAAAATTAATAGACTAGCCCCAAATTTATAAAACCCCAGATTAGACTTCAAATTTATACAGGCCCCAAATTGGCAGACCACAGATCAGACACCAAATATCTAGAGACCCCAGGATCAAACTCCTAATTTATGTGTCTCCTATAACCTCCATCCCACCTCTCCATCCCTTAAATGCAGACCTCAGATCAGACCCCAAATTCACATGGCCTCCTATAACCTCCATTTGTAGTACCCCATACCTGGGGTTACTACAAATTTTTAATTGTTATGTACCAGGTGGTTTACTGTTTTTGTCTGGATGTTGTTCCCATCCTGTTTCTTCCCTCTTGGTAGGCGTGGGCTGGACCTACTCCCTGCCGAGAGGGGAATTTCCCATGTGGACACAGAGAGGAGAAGAAGCAACCTACTGTTGTAAGATGAAGGATTATAGCCATGCTACCCATCATCAAACAACCACTAGGCCAGTATCACCTAAGTGTAGAAGTGCAGCCATCCAACCGGCATCCAGATTCCTTGCTGGTGCCAGAGAAGAATTGATACTTTATGTATTTCAAGTTCTACATTGCACTTAGTGAAAACTACTTTGTTACATTTAACTCTTGCCTCGTTGTTCAGTATTATATTTCCACTACACCGATCCCCAGGGAACAACGGCCTGAGAGAGTACACCGTGACACATTTGATCAGGGCCACCACCACTCCTGTCCTCTACACTGGATCCTCAGGGGGTCACTGCATTGAACTTATCATCATGAACAGGATTGTGCCTCCATTATTATTATTTATAGAGATGAGCGAATTTCAAAAAAAATTGATTCGGCCTGTTCACCGAACTTTCAGAAAAAATTTGGTTCGATCTGAATTTATTTGTGGCGAATCGCATTAAAAAGCTGCTATTTCCTGGCTGCAGAGAGCCTTTGTAGTGGTGTAGAACATTGGGCCTTGCAGTAACACGTATAGGGAGTCTGTTCTGGTAGTAAAATAATACTGTGAGTCACTATGACACGCAGATGACAGGCGTCGCTATTAGAATCACTGCACACTTCACTTATTTGGGCAGTTACAGAGCCAAAACTGACCAATTGTATTGCATTGTATTATGTATTTCAGGGGCGCAGTGTATTGTATTATTTATTTCTATGACACAAAATTTAAACCACCCCAATTTTACATATATATATAAAAAAAAAAAACATAATAAGTATGGTCTCCTAAAATGTCTGAACTATTAACCCATTCAGCCACAATGTTGTACCTTAATGTCATTGTGGCTGCGGGAATGTGTGGAGCAAGCTGCTGCTCTGAACCTTCTCCATACATGGTAGGTGGCAGCTGTATAATACAGCAGGCACCTGACTGTAATGACTGATGCCACGGTCAATAGGCATGGGGGGCTCCCACTGCCTTCCAATCGAAGAATCCACAGTGAAATTGTGGGGCTCCGATCAGTTACTGTAACAGCCTGGGGCCTGCTGAAGATTCCCATTCCTGTCATGGTAACTTGCCTGAAAAGCCATGCACAACTCAGCAGGCAGAGCTTCAGAATCCCATAGACTGTAATCGCTCTATAATATGGTCTATAGGACAAGTGATCAGAAGACCATAGGTTCTAGCCCCCAAAGGGGGTCTAAAAGTTACTATGGAAAACATATTAATAATTCAAATCACCCTCTTTCCCAATTTAATACTTTATATTGACTTTTTTTTTTTAAAGGAATTTGTAACTGTACAATGGTGTACAGTAGTCTTGGAAATGCCATACATTTTGATCCTGACAATAAAGTATTTCAGCCTTCCATTGAATTTTTTCTCCCCCATGAAAAGCGGTTGTAAGGGAGGAGGGTTAAAAGATATTATTGTCAGGGCCCCCACAACAGTGTTATACAATGACACTATATACAGTCACATGACATACAGTATATATGTGTAGCAAACAGATGGAGTGGCTGGCGGGCCTGGTGTGAGAGAGCGTTCTTGGCTAGCCACATGAGTGGGGTTTGCATGGGAGGAGGAGGTTGCAAAGAAGTGTGTGTGTGGGGTGACCTATGCAAAAATTTGCTATTGGGCCCAGTCAGTTCTAGCTACACTCCTGCGTTTATCCTTAGATATGTATGCCATTGTCACTCTGACATTATTTACTATTGCTGTAATTTTGTTAAAGAGCATTAAAGGGGTTATCCAAGACCTAAAATGCCCCCAATATGCCTGGGCCTCTCATACTGGTTATACTTATCCCGCTCCCTGGCACCAGCGTTGCTTCTTATGCTGCTGCATCTCCCCATCACACCGATCAAAACATCCGGCGATGGGGGGGGATAGGGACACAGCCAATAGCAGGACGCAATGAGGACGAGCAACCCTACAATCGCGGGTAATGCTAGGGAGGCTCGTCCCTGTTGCGGCCTGCTAATGGCTGATACCCACCCAACCCTTTCCGGATTTTTTGATCTGTGTGACGGGGAGATGCAGCGGCGGCCGTACAGGCATAATAAGCGAAGCCGGTGTCGGGGAGCGGGGTGAATATAACCTGTAAGAAGTGCCTGGGCATTTTGGGGGACATTATAGGTCTTTGATAACCCCTTTAGGGGGGGGGGGGGGAGAGCAAAAAAAAAAAAAGAAGAGAAACACAAGTCCTAGGAGACCTCAGAGTATCATATACCAATTTTCAGGCCAGTTTGAGGACTTTTAATTTGGTTAGAAGTCGATTTGGACCCAGATCGAATGTTTTCACAGATTTAGCAAATCATGCATAATATGAATTTCAAGAGATTCACTCATGTCTACTGCATATCATTATCTGCCGATGTTGGCTGTCATGGCAGACCCAGAGTATGGACTGTGTTCTCACACGCATGCTTCATTTGTTTCATCGACTTGTTTTTGAAATCGGAGGAATATCTGCTCTATTCCATTCTTGACAAGTTTTTTTAAGTTTTTTTGAAGATCAGGATTCCTCAGACTTGTAATGTGACTCTTGATAGCGGGATAGCAGATTACATTCCCCTATAAAAACTGTTCCGAGGAACTTGGCCACAGAATTGTTATTGCATGTCTGCAGGTGTTTAGTAATTGGATTAATACAAAGCAGAAGAATGTCTGCCGCCCCGGCAGTGAGCAGCGCTGAGGAAAGACAAATTCATCTCTGACAATAACCTGGAATGGACGATGACAGCCCTGTTCACACACACAAAGTCACATCTAAGCCTGGGAGTTTAAAATGAACCGCTGTGAGCAATCACCTTTCAAAGAAGAGTTTATCTCAAGTTATAGCTGCAGCCTAAAATAAAACAAGAGGCCACGTGAAAAAGAACATTTTTTTCTTAATCCTAGTCCAAAAGCAAAAATTGATACGGTATGAATCATCCACACTGGCTCATCAGATTATTGGAACAATTGCCGAGAGCATAAAAGGAGAAAAGCCGAAGAGTCCTCTGTGCTTGAAGCCCCATTCTTTGGTCACTCCAAGTCTTTCAGATATGATACAATGCCTGATTAGTGATGAGCAGCATAGGCAATATTCATTTTCGCGATATTTTGTAAATTTTTGGCCTAATATTCACCATAAATTAGCAAATTCTAGAATTCGTAATCTCATCATTATTTTCTTGATCGCGAAACTCGGCAATGTAATATGCGGGTATTGCACGCGCATTACAGGCATGGTGCACTTTTGCTAGAGGAGCAGCCTCATGCTGGCAGCGGTCCATCACCGGAACCAACTATCCTACCACGGCTGCCGGCACCGAGAAGAGAAGTCGCCTAGGTCAAAAAAGTCTAGATTACCTCACCTTTATTAAGATGAATGAGGCATGGATCCCGAAGGGACTGACAGTGGGGGATGCATTTGACTAAAAAAGGCCTGATGAGATGCCTTGGGCTAAAAATGGTCCCCACGCTGCTGTATTTAATCTCTGCATGCCGGATGACTTGCGTGACCTCTCTGCCACCAACTAGGGTTCAAGCCGCAATGTTTTAGTACACTTTCTGCCTGGAAAACATCAATTTTTCCGGCCGCTGCTACAGCAGCGGCTGCAACAATACCTAGTTTTTCAGGCATGCCTAATTTTTCTGGCCTCTGGTGCTGCACTGTGGCTGCAAAAACAAAACAAAAAAAAGGCACATACATATGTCAATTCCCCTTCGTGATCGTTACCTTGTTGTGGTGAAGGGGCTTGCGTATCACAATGAAGCAATCACCTCTATGAGTGTGTTGGCAATGTTGACACACCCCAGATGATAAGGTCGTTGCTTCATTGTGAACAGACCAAAAGCGATTGGCTGGATAATTCTGCATAGAAAAAACATTAATTTTCTTTGTGATCATCTAAGGTGATCATTAAAGCCTACTAGGCCAACAATGGGCCCACACTTCAGAATCATTGTTTTCTGGGTCACTTAACTGTCACTGAACTACCTCAGCACGACCATAGGCTTTGAAAAACCGCTATCGCCTGCAATCTCCCAAACGTGTGCATGAGCACAGTCATCACTGCACCAAGATTGACGCATAGAGGAATAAAATTTATGTCATGAGTGTGTCAACTATTGACAACTCTTTGCGGTTGTTTGCGGTGCGTTAAACTGGGAGTTTGGTCTGTCAGAGTTTGGTCTTTCACTGTGAAGCGGGCGTAACCCTTACACTACCTGATCGATACAACATCATACCTGATCGTATACACACACTGGATGTTTTAAAGAACGTTATTCCAAACAATTTAGGAATGTTAGGTGATTTATGGCCTTTATGGATTAAAACCCGACTCTGCGTCAACTATGTAATTTTCCATGGGAGTTTTGCCATGGATCCCCCTCCGGCATGCCACAGTCCAGGTGTTAGTCCCCTTGAAACAACTTTTCCATCACTATTGTGGCCAGAAAGAGTCCCTGTGGGTTTTAAAATTCGCCTTCCTATTGAAGTCTATGGCGGTTCGCCCGTTCGCGAACATTTGCGTAAATTCGCGTTCGCCGTTCGCGAACAGAAAATTTTATGTTCGCGACATCTCTAGTAGGCAACTTTCCTATTGTTTGCTAAGGATGTTGCTAAGCTCAGACAAAGATATTGCAGCCTACTCATTGGCCCACAAGCAAGAAGCAGTGAAGTTACTGATGAAAAAAAAATCTAGAATATTTGCAATTACGAAGATTTAGCACTATATTCTAGATCTTCCAGAATTCTCGAAGTGCCGATATTCGCGATAAAAATTAGCGATTAGAATATTTACGATCAATACTATGCCTGATTAGTATAGGATCCTACCAATGTCCTCTGCTATTGATGCTACTCTTATCGGTATGCCATTTTTGATGTTGCTAAAGACCTTTAAAGGGAATTTGTCATATATATATTCTATTTTAATAATTTTGAACCAGATACAGAAACCTGTAATTTTCACTAATTAGTTTTTTTCTGATTGTAGAATTTTATTTTATTTTCTGCACATGATTGTGCGGAGGGCCATCTTGTCTGAAATTTTGCTTTGAAAATCTGAGATTTGTGTTATAAGAGCTGTAGTAGGTCAGGTAGCCTGATTACTGCTTGAGTTACCCAGGACATAGGAGCTCTATTCCCATTCTTTGCTGAAGCTTACAGCGTATTTTGTGTGGAAATGAAGTCACTTTCCTTATTCATTTCTAGGAGATACCTTATCCCATAGGAATGAATAGTTAAAGTGAGCTTTCACTCCTGCCTCACTACTGTGTGGCCCAGATGCCATCTTATCTTACAATTTCTGGCTGGTGCCATATTTTAATCCTAGTTAACCAGAAGTCACTTACAAGGCTTACCAGACCACACCCAAAGAATATATATCTGCTTGCAAAACATACGGTGTAAAACATGGAGGAAACCTTAGACTTTGCAAGCTGGTTGGTATGGCAGAGGGTATGTCAACCAACAGTTTTGGCTATGGGATACTTCTAAGGGCATAATCCTGGCAGTTCCCTGCTTTTCACTCTTTAACCCCTGTACAGGAATCTGGACTTCACTGAAGGGGAACCACCAGGCTGCTACCTCCTCGAGCAGTCACTGTATGATTAACAGCTGAGCTGCAGGGGTTAGGCAAAATCGGAGTCGGGGAGAGGTCAAGGTCAGGGTGGACAGGGTACGAGCAGCATGGTACATTGTCCGAGGTTAGGACGGGCAGTCATGGGTTAATACAGAAGTCAGGCACAGGTCAATTCAGGCAGCATAAGGTCATAATCCAGGAAATGGGCAGAAAGCCGGTACATGGTGTGGGGTTTCGCTCTGGTAGACAGGATTAGCGGATGCAGTATAGAGGCAACAACAAGTTCTTTGGATCAAACAGTTTAGTGTTTTATTCACACTTTAGGCAAGTGACAAAACAAGGAGTCATATTCAAACAAAAAGTCACCTTGCAGTGTTGGTGGTAATTCACACCATGCAGCAATTCTGCCTCAAAGAGTCCTTGACCATAGCAGCACCAACCTGTTTTCACGCCAAATAGGTAACAAGCCTTCATCCAGACACAAGGCTCCCAGATCCCAACACAGAGACCTGGCTTCTGAGCCCAGCTGCCTAATTAAGGACAGCCAGGTGCTGCCAAAACCCGGACCAGCACTTAAATTCCGGTCCGGTATTTGACCTTGTCTGGCTGTAAAACAGCCCAGCAGCACACACTGGGAGGAAAATACCTGTTTTCTCAGACAAAACCTCTCACTGTGTCACATACCCCCCCTCTGTTCAACCCTAAGGGGGTGAACACACGCCAGACAGTGTAACCGGGACAGGGCATCCGCGTTTCCCTGTAACCAGCTTGCCCTGTGTTTAACTGAAAACATAAAGTTTTGTAGGGAGAGAAACCATCGGGTGACCTGGGCATTTCTGTCCTTGGCCTGGCTCATCCACTTGAGAGGGGAGTGGTCAGTCACCAGATGGAATTTTCTCCCCAATAAATAATAGCGGAGAGATTCTAGTGCCTAAGAGGCACTCTCTCTCCACTATACTATACCAGGTCTCGGCTGGGGTGAGCTTACGGCTGAGGAAGACAACGGGATGCTCCTCCTCATTGACTTTCTGAGACAGTACAGCACCGAGGCCTACATCGGAGGCAACGGTCAGTACTATAAACTCTCTTTTGAAGTCAGGCGTCACCAAAACCGGGGATCCACACAGGGCCGACTTCAAAGCTGAGAAAGCTTCTTCCGCCCGATCATCCCAGCGAACCATCATTGTCTTATGTCACTTAAAGGCTCCCAGATCCCGGTATTTGACCTCGCCTGGCTGTAAATCAGCCCAGCAGCACATGCTGGGAGGAAAATACCTGTTTTCCCAGACAAAACCTCTCACTGTGTTACAATAGTCAGACAACAAAACAGACACCTTTGCAGGATAGTAGCCTCATCGGAAACCTAATGCCCAGGCACCCTCCCACAGGGTAAGGTGCCTAATGTACCCCAAGGTAGCCAGCCATAGGCTGGAGCAGATTAGGGTGCATGTGCTGGCCCTTTGTGGTGACTGAGAGCATGCACTGCTTTTCTACAGTTACAGTGAATAGTTCCACGTAGAGAAACACACCAAATAAAGAAAACCTGCAGCACTTAATAATTTTCATTGTGGCAAGAAGTTATAAAAAGTTGGCCTAAGCATACTGTATGTTCATATCTGCATTGGAAGCTGTGGTGCAGATTTCCACCGATTTGATGGGAAGAAAAATGCTGCATCAAAATGAAGGAAATCATGACAGACAACAACAAACCCCATTATAGGTCAAAGAAGTCAATAAGTTGCTGGGATATACAGTGCATTGGTTTGGTTTCTGTTATAAATATAAACCATGACTCAAGTGTGACCAGAGCCAAAGTTCCAATTGAGTTAATGGTTCAAATCTGCATCAAAATCCGCATGTCATTCATAAAGGTTTTTGGAGAATTTGTCCATGAGTTTTTCCCGGTAAAATCCTGCAAATTAAAAAAAATGTTAGTTCTTTTTAAAATGTTAATTTTAAAAATAAAAAATCTAAACCCAATTAATTATGTTGCATCCCCCACATGATGGCTCAAGCACTGAGTAACAGATGAGCCTTGACCAAAAAGAGGAAGAAGGAACGGAGATTCTTCAGTGAAGACCTACATAAGTTTGCAGAAATGAAATGTGTTCCTCATGGCTCCATTTCTAAAATCGCACATTCCACAGGTATGGATGGACATGATGTTAGGGCAGTTACTGTATAGCACAATGTGATCCCTGAGGTCATCGCTATCCAGTATGGGAAAGAATTCAAAGAAATTCATGATTCTGTAACTCAGCATACTATTTACTCTTTTATTCCATGAGCCACAGAACACCTGCACTCTATAAAATATATCTTCCCAATATGAATTGATTAAATGTGTAATAAATCTGTAAATTTATTATCTTACAAAATTTGGACTTCGTGCTCTGTAGAGTCACCGTGTTGTAATTTCCTGTAGAAGAATATTCTGGAAGTTACTATGTCGGTTATGACTAAATTTCCTGTTGAGAGGCTTTTCAAAGTACTTTACAGACTTTTAAACATCAACACGGATCTGCTTGTGGTAGATTGTCTGCATTGGCCCAGAGTAAGGAAATGCTGTGTCTTTCTTGAAAGAAGCCCAAATTTGCTGAGATTTACTACTCTATTTACCAAACATGAGTGTGACTGGGTAATGGAGGAACTTTGATTCATACTGGCACAATCCAAACAATAGTCTTCAGAACATTTTTTTACATTGAGATCCAAGTCAGATCTTTTGATTGAGCCCAAATCCAAAATATATTTCCATAAATTTGTTATAAGTAATAACACTAAAACCAGTATCTAACCAGTGATTCTTCTGCAGCCATAATTCACCTATCATTTGCCTTCCTGGTCACTGGGAGCATTAGTTTTTCTTCAGCTTAATTCCAAGTGGCTTTATAAGAAGCTTGTGCAGAAGACAACTGGGCTCAGTTCTAAGCAAAAATTAAAATTCTGAAAACATTTAAAAATATTCATATCAATTTATCAAATTTTTATCTCTATACCAGCCAATTCCAAATATAAAATGCCTGGAAACTGAATTTAAGAGCATTGAGAAGCTTACAGGGCGTCTGTCAGCAGATTTTCACCTATGAAACTGACTGACCTGTTACATGTGCGATTGGCAGCTGAAGGCATCTGTGTTGGTCCCATGTTCATATGTGCCCACTTTGTTTGAAAAAAATGATGTTTTAACCCCTTAAGGATAAGGCCATATTTCACCTTAAGGACCAGGCCACTTTTTTGCAAATCTGACCAGTGTCACTTTATGTGTGAATAACTTTAAAACGCTTTTACTTATCCAGGCCATTTTGAGATTGTTTTTTCGTCACATATTGTACTTCATGACACTTCAATCATTTTTATTTATAAAAAAATACCAATTTTACCAAAAATGTTGAAAAATTTCCAAATTTTAATTTCTCTACTTTTATAATAGATAGTAATACCTCCAAAAATAGTTATTATTTTACATTCCCCATATGTCTACTTCATGTTTGGATCATTTTTGGAATGCCATTTTATTTTTTGGGGACGTTACTAGGCTTAGAAGTTTAGAAGCAAATCTTGAAATTTTTCAGAAAATTTCTAAAACCCACTTTTTCAGGACCAGTTCAGGTCTGAAGTCACTTTGTGAGGCTTACATAATAGAAACCACCCACAAATTACCCCATTTTACAAACTATACCCCTCAAGGTATTCAAAACTGATTTTACAAACTTTGTTAACTCTTTAGGTGTTCCACAAGAATTAATGGAAAATAGAGATAAAATTTCAAAATGTCACTTTTTTGGCAGATTTTCCATTTGAATCAATTTTTTCCAGTTACAAAGCAAGAGTTAACAGCCAAAAAAACCTCAATATTTATAGCCCTGATTCTGTAGTTTACAGAAACACCCCATATGTGGTCGTAAACTGCTGTACGGGCACACGGCAGGGCGCAAAAGGAAAGGAATGCCATAGGATTTTTGGAAGGCAAATTTTGCTGGACTGGTTTTTTGACACCATGTCCCATTTGAAGCCCCCCCTAGAGTAGAAACTCCAAAAAAGTGACCCCATTTTGGAAACTACGGGATAGGGTGGCAGTTTTGTTGGTACTATTTTAAGGTACATAAGACTGTCTTGTGTAGGGGCTTATTATTTTTGGGAAAAGATGACAGTTTGATTGGCTCTATTTTGGGGTGCGTATGACTTTTTGATCGCTTGCTATTACACTTTTTGTGATGTAAGGTGACAAAAAATGGCTTTTTTACACCGTTTTTATATTTATTTTTTTACGGTGTTCACCTGAGGGGTTAGGTCATGTGATATTTTTATAGAGCAGGTTCTTACGGATGCGGTGACACCTAATATGTATACTTTTTTTTATTTACTTAAGTTTTACACAATACCAGCATTTTTTAAACAAAAAAAAATGATGTTTTAGTGTCTCCATATTCTGAGCCATATTTTTTTTTATTTTTTTTTGCCGATTGGCTTAGGTAGGGGCTCATTTTTGCGGGATGAGGTGACAGTTAGATTGGTACTATTTTGTGGGGCATACGCCTTTTTGATCACTTGGTGTTGCACTTTTTGTGATGTAAGGTGACAAAAATTGCTTTTTTTTACACCGTTCTTATTTAATTTTTTTTTATAGTATTTATCGGACAGGGTGGATCATATGATATATTTATAGAGCCGGTCATTATGGACGCGGCGATACCGAATATGTGTGGTTTGTTTTGTTTTTTCTGTTTTTTATTATAAAATAAGGGGAAAGGAGTGTTTTTTTTCTTTTTTTACTTTATTAATTTTATAACTTTATTAATTTTATTTAAAAAATTTTTTTTACTTTTTTTTCTTTACTTTATTTCTGATGTTCACTTTTGGGGGTCTGATCCCCTCTGCAATGCATTACAATACATCTGTATTGTAATGCATTGCCTGTTAGTGTATTACACAGAGTAATACACTAACAGGTTGCCTAGGAGACCAAGCCTGAGGCTGGATCTCCTCGGCTCCCGTAGAAGGCAGGTCCCGATGCCATGCAAGGCATTGGGCAGCCTCTGCACGGCATCGGGCTGCCTTCTGAGACATAGAGTCCCCGCCACAGCAGCGCGAGGACTCGATGGGCTCCCTCAAACACAAACCACTTCTATGCCACGGTAGCAGCATAGAAGGGGTTAATCCGCAGTGATCGCCGATACGGGGGGGGGGGTCACAGGACCCCCCTTGGCATTGACCCAGGGTGCCTGCTGATTGATTTCAGCAGGCACCCAGTTCCGATCACCGCCCGCCGCGCTGCGGTGATCGGAAATACACAGGGCGTACAGGTACGCCCTGTGTCCTTAAGTACCGGGACATCAGGGCATACCTGTACGCCCTGTGTCTGTAAGAGGTTAATATATGCAAATGAGCCTCTAGAAGCAACAGGGGCGTTGTCGTTACACCTAGAGACTTAGCGGTATTTCAATTTTTGCCTCAGGCAGCAAAAATACCCCTGATGGTATTGAAGGCAGTGGAGAAGTTCAAGTAGGTGATCTTCTATATTCTTCCTCTCCTCCACATAAGGGTCCATTCAGACGTCCGTTGAATGGGTCCGGATCCTTTCTGTAATTATGCGGAACGGGTGCGGACCCATTCATTTTTAATGGGGCCAGAAAAGATGCAGACAGCACACAGTGTGCAATTTGCGGACCGCAAAACACTACGGACGTCTGAATGGACCCTAAGACAGTACTCTTTATATCACATGATCATCATATGACCGGGTCTTCTACTTTAACTTGCGGTTTATAGGCAAATTGGAAGTGGGGCGATGTTGACTGATAAGATTCTCAGAAGTAGTCTTTCAAACACCTTCATGATCTGTGACGTAAGTGCAACCAGACTGTATTCCATGGGACTGGCTACCTTCGGGTAGGGGAAAATGCATGATGTCTACCACAAGGCTGGTACAGTCACAGTCTATGAGCTCCAATTAAATAGAACTGATCTCTTTACACCACTCAGCTTCAAACTTTTATACCAGTTAAGGTGATCCTACATCTAAGCTTAACGTTGGCTGAACCCAGCAATGCTGGTGGGACCAAATAATTATAACATTTTTAATTCCAGTATTCTGGCTTTTCCCTGACAGCAGATGTCAAAGGAGATAAGGATCAGGTAGTTGGATTTCAACATGTGAGATCCTTTTGTACTTTGGGGAGAAAAGCCATTGCCAGGGTTGTCTGGCATCAGCTCACTCCCCTCTTTCTCCTTCAGAACATATGCACACTAGACCTGACTGAGCATTTGTACATAAGGGTGTCAGATGGAATAGCTGTTGGCTGGAACAGCTAAAGGAGTATCAATTCCATACACCCATAAAAAAAAAAAAAACCCTTATGGGTAAAATAGAAACAAGGAAAACTATTTCAACATGTTCAAATTTAATGTCCACTTGTCTGATGATACATACATCATTAGACATACACTGTAGTTCCACCTTCATTATTCTGCTTCTGTAGTGACCAGTCTGCAAGGTTGTGTGTGAGTGTGGGTGGCTGGATGTTAGTAGTAATAAGGATATTCACGGTTATGATGCTCCCTGGGCTGGCATGCAGTAGTGGTAAGAGCACATCTGTTCCTTCTTTCAGAACACACCCCGGTTTGGAGGTCTTTCAGCCTGATGATGGTTGATGTGACCTTAGTGGTGGAGATAAGTGATAAGTGACAATATTCGAATTTGCGATATTTTGCAAATATTTGGGTGAATATTCGTCATAAACTCGCCATTATTTTCTTGATTGTGAAAATTGGCAATGTAATATGCGCGCGCAATACAGGCGTGGGTCACTTTTGCTACATTTATCAAGTTGCTAGAAGTTTCCTGAGACTGGAGAAAATGGTTGGCACGGCAGAACATTACAATAACTTTATATGCAGATAGAGAGCTGCAGCACGCCAGACCTGCAGGGTATTGCGATTGTGAGGCCACGGTTAACGGCTAGCGAGGGTTACCCACAGTTCTGTAGGGAAACCCTGGGCAGGCATGCGGCAGTGAAGGAGAGGTTGGCACAAGAGTCCTCTGGGGCACACTCGGTATTTAGGGACCAGGCCTGGTGGTGGATGAGGTGCCCTGGATGTTGCAGGTGTTTTATGTGCCTGGGGCAATGTCCTTTTAAGGTTCGTGACGCCAGTGCCTGTAACGGTGGCACACCGATTGGTAGTATTAAATAAGTAAGGTACACAGAGGGTATGGTTAACCAAACTTTGCTTTACTGGAATCAGTTCAACTTTATACAGTTGGATGTCAACTCAGTTCCACATATCAGATACAGTTCGCAAGCAGGCTTTCACAATTATGGCAGGTATACTGTTTCCTTGCAAGATACTCAGAGGGTAAACAACAACACACTCAGAATCAGGCTGTACCGTCTCCTCGGAGATAGTGTACACTGTTCCTTTGAACTCCTGTCTGGTTTCTATCCCAAGGCCCGGATACCTCAATGTGGGCTTTTATCCTTGGTAACAATCTTCCTCAGGTACTCATCCTTGCTTTACATGACTACTCCTTCTGCCCTTCAGCTTACTTGTACTAGCTGGACATGCTGGCTCTGCTTGACATGGTGGGAACTGCAAGTTCTCTCCCAGGAGGCAAACTCTTCCTTTGGGGTGTCTTCTGAGCTAACCATGGCTCTCTTGATCAGCAGGTAGGCTAGGATCCCTCTACTAGCCTCCTGGTAACAACTAGAAGCCTGGGCTGTCTAGTTGCATGTCAGGAGAAGGCTCTGGCTTGTCCTTCTAACTTGTCTCTGCAGACTCCTGACCCTGCACTCCCTCTCCATGTCTGGGCCTGGATATTTATACTAGGGGTTCTCTAACTCCCTCTAACGTCTGGGATGACTAACTTCATCCAACTAGGCCTGCTATTGCATATTACAGGGGAACATTGCACACAAAAATACAGTATAAAATACATAAGATGCACAATTAAATATAACTTTCCTGTCCCTTGTGAGGAAGAGTAACGCACACACCAATTGACCCTTGTGTAGTGCCCACGCCTATCTAGTAGGACACTACATACAACCACGCTATAACGTTGCCCGACCTCGGCGCAACATGGAGGGGCCCTGCCCAGCTGGATACTGCATCTGAAAAAGAGAAAATAACGCAAAGCAGAAAAATTTTCATCTACATTCGCAGATGCACATTATATGCATACATCAGGCAGTTCCACTGGCTTAGGAACAAGTGACGGTGAAAAGGGGCGTCGTTCTCTTTTCTCAGGATAGTGTGAGGGAACAGGGGCGCTGACCTGGTGCAGCGTAACATTATTACCAGGATAGTCCATAAGTGCAAATTGTCCTTACTAGAACAGCAAAAAAATGTAAACAATTTAAAAGTTATTGGAGGCTCAAGGAACAAATATGAGTCCGTACCCAGGTTCCTTTCTTATTTAGAGTGAGTGTCTTTCACCAACAAGGCAAGGTAGCAAATCACAGAGGCTTGCTTACAGTGGAGTCCATCTCTGGGCACATTCCTTTAAAAGAGCAAAAATCTCAGAGGCTCAGGTACTTTTGAGTCTATCACTGGGCACGTTTCCTTAGAATTATGTTGCGCAATAAAATGACAGCACATAAAATAGGCCACATTTTTCAAATGGCATAATATAAAAACAAGTGCTGTAATACCCTTACTCAACCTGAAAAGGGGGTTAAAGAGTTAAAGGTGCAACGTAGGAACAGGCACAACTTGGTGTGAGATCGTAGAAGCAGGCAGGAGGTCCTGTAAACAAGATGGTTTTGCTGACATTGGTGTCTTCAGTGGGTGACCACTACCACTGAGCCGTGGGTAACTGGCAGCAGCAACAAAGGACCAAAACAAAGGACTCCTGTCCTGAAAGGGTTAAATTTTCAAAAGTAATCCCTTGGCAAAGCAAACAAATCAAGGGCCTAGCCGGATAATTCACAGGGGCATATCATAATCACCTGGCTCTGCTGGCAAATGAGGCCGGTAATAATCCTCCACCGGCGGATGTGCCCACAACACAGTATTAGGGGGCAGCTGCAGCATGAAGGGACCCCTAATAGGTATTGGCCCCATAGGCATAGGGGTGATGATAGTTGCTGACCGCACCGGTGCAGGGATAACAATTGAAGGTTGTGCTTGCTTAGGTACCGCCGCCGCAAGCGGTCCGGTGGGCTCTGCGCAGCAAGTCACAGGGTGAGAGGGCCTTCTTGGGAGCCTTGACGCAGCTGTGTTAGCAGAAGGTGGCCGGCTGGTAGGGACAGGTACCCTTACCTCTTCCTTCTTAGGCGGCGTCTGGATCCGGGCGGTGGCAATCTTGCGTAACTCCCGCAACTTCTCCTCCAGACGGACGATCTGGTCGTCGAGGCTCTCGGTCTCAGGATCGCTGTCCTCCGCTGTCAACCGCCGGCACAGGTACAGTAGATGATGCATCGGACGCAGCCACTGCAGGCTCCGGTGGCGCATCAGGTCTCTTACCTTTCCGGATATTATCCAGGGTAACGCGGAGTCCTTTCAGCTTCTCCATTTCTTGGATTGTTTTCTCCCGGCGAGGCAGCTCGGGGGATGGATAGGGACTCACCCATTTCTCTAACACGGTTGGCTGCCAAAATACGTTAGGGCCAATGAAAGAGCCCCGCTCTTGGAATGCGTGATGGGCCGGTTCTGGAAAGCGCACTGGTTTGCGCTCGCAGCCAGAGTAGTCCTCATCTGCCTCCCAGTCCTCCGGTTCTTTCTTGGGACGGGTCACGGCAGTAGCATATGGGCCTCGCAGGCTCTCGGCAGGGGTGAATTCCACTTCCTCTCCCTCGCGGAGGTTATGCATATGCTCGGGGAGGTAACCCCGCTTGACGGATCTCCGGTTTACGTATAAGTCTCTGCCGGTACTATAGTCTTGTATGAACCCGTAGCCACGGTTCTTATCGAAGGTCACAACCAACCCCTTTCTCCTTTCCAGGCGGGGTTGGGCGTTAGTGTGGCGCTCGTGAACGGTCTTTGCCAGTTCTTCGTAGTATATCTTAGTCTTGGTATTTTTCTTTATGGCGGCCTCCCGGATCTCTGCCATTAGCGCTGACCACTTGAACGAGGGCTGAAAGAAGTCCCTCCAGGCGCCATAGTAGTTCTCCGGTTGCGTCCCCAGTGGCGGGCAGGCGGGCTTCTCCGGTCCCGGAGAGTAGGCCGGTGGAGCGTCCTCTGGCTCTACACCAATATCATCCATTTCCAGCAAATCAGGCGCAGACATCCCAGCAGAGCAGTCTTCACTCTGCAACATGCTCGATCCTTCTCTGGAGAGTGACAGGGTGGCGCCAATAAGTTCAGACAGATCCTCCCATTGCACTGGGAGGCCGCCCCCCAGGTACTCCAGTATGGGGAGGCGGAGTCCATTTCGGCAGACATGCAAATGTCCAGACAGGGCGGTGGCGCCGACATTGAGCCTTTATCTGCTCTTCTCAGCAAAAAGGCTCCAACTTTTACCGCCAATTCAGGATGAAGATGACGCAGCAGTAAATTCAAGCAAGCTCAGCGGCCATCTTTAGCAAAAACGCTGTCTATTCACTGACAGCAAGCGGTGGCTTAAACAAGCAGCAAACAGTCCAGAAAACACTATTTTCACACCGCTACTTAGGACAGTCCTTTGGGCCCAGCAATTTTCAATAAAACAATTAGGGCTTGTCACTTTAAGGCAGTCTTTAGCACACAGTTTTATATCCGCAATGGCGCAGGAATGTTCCGTAAATCCTGTTCGTGACGCCAATTTATGCAGCACGCCAGACCTGCAGGGTATTGCGATTGTGAGGCCACGGTTAACGGCAAGCGAGGGTTACTCACAGTTCTGTAGGGAAACCCTGGGCAGGCATGCGGCAGTGAAGGAGAGGTTTGCACAAGAGTCCTCTGGGGCACACTCGGTATTTAGGGACCAGGCCTGGTGGTGGATGAGGTGCCCTGGATGTTGCAGATGTTTTATGTGCCTGGGGCAAGGTCCCTTTAAGGTTCGTGACGCCAGTGCCTGTAACGGTGGCACACCGATTGGTAGTATTAAATAAGTAAGGTACACAGATGGTATGGTGAACCAAACTTTGCTTTACTGGAATCAGTTCAACTTTATACAGTTGGATGTCAACTCAGTTCCACATATCAGATACAGTTCGCAAGCAGGCTTTCACAATTATGGCAGGTATACTGTTTCCTTGCAAGATACTCAGAGGGTAAATAACAACACACTCAGAATCAGGCTGTACCGTCTCCTCGGAGATAGTGTACACTGTTCCTTTGAACTCCTGTCTGGTTTTTATCCCAAGGCCCGGATACCTCAATGTGGGCTTTTATCCTTGGTAACAATCTTCCTCAGGTACTCATCCTTGCTTTACATGACTACTCCTTCTGCCCTTCAGCTTACTTGTACTAGCTGGACATGCTGGCTCTGCTTGACATGGTGGGAACTGCAAGTTCTCTCCCAGGAGGCAAACTCTTCCTTTGGGGTGTCTTCTGAGCTAACCATGGCTCTCTTGATCAGCAGGTAGGCTAGGATCCCTCTACTAGCCTCCTGGTAACAACTAGAAGCCTGGGCTGTCTAGTTGCATGTCAGGAGAAGGCTCTGGCTTGTCCTTCTAACTTGTCTCTGCAGACTCCTGACCCTGCACTCCCTCTCCCTGTCTGGGCCTGGATATTTATACTAGGGGTTCTCTAACTCCCTCTAACGTCTGGGATGACTAACTGCATCCAACTAGGCCTGCTACTGCATATTACAGGGGAACATTGCACACAAAAATACAGTATAAAATACATAAGATGCACAATTAAATATAACTTTCCTGTCCCTTGTGAGGAAGAGTAACGCACACACCAATTGACCCTTGTGTAGTGCCCACGCCTATCTAGTGGGACACTACAGAGCTCCAATATATTTGCGATTGCGCAAATCGGCACTAATGATGCAAATATTTTGGCGCAATACCTGAAAATTCACATTTTAGCAAGTCTGACTACATAGTACTGATTGGTTCACTATGTATTGTTGTGAACTTAGTGCGTAAAGGGGTAGGCAACTTTCCTATTGGTTGCTAGGGATGTTGCTAAGCTCAGACAAAGACATAGCAGCCTTCTCATTGGCCCACAAGCAAGAAGCAGGGAGGGATCATGGGTTCAGATGAAAAAATATCTAGAATATTTGCGAATATGAATATATGGCACTATATTCTAAATCTTCGCGAATTCTCGAAGTGGCAATATTCGCGATTCGAATATTCGCGCCCAACACTACTGGTGAACTGGTGGTGGTTTTGAGGTGCAAGGCAAGGTCCTGGTTGTTATGACACCAGCACTTTTCAGTGCAATAGTAGTGCAGGAAGCAATGATGAGACAGTTGTGCAGCAGAACACTTCTTTTACTGAAGAATTCAAATGGAAACAGATCAGGACAAATTAGTCTTTCTTAGTCTGCACCTCACTAGCTAAGGCCTCATGCACACGACCGTTGTGTGCATCCGTGGCCGTTGTGCCGTTTTCCGTTTTTTTTCGCGGACCCATTGACTTTCAATGGGTCCGTGGAAAAATCGGAAAATGCACCGTTTTGCAGCCGCATCCGTGATCCGTGTTTCCTGTCCTATTTTTTTGACGGACAACGGTTCACGGACCCATTCAAGTCAATGGGTCCGTGAAAGAACACGGATGCACACAAGATTGGCATCCGCGTCCGTGATACGTGGCCGTAGGTTACTTTTTATACAGACGGATCCGAAGATCCGTCTGCATAAAAGTTTTTCAGAGATGAGTTTTCACTTCGTGAAAACTCAAATCCGACAGTATATTCTAACACAGAGGAGTTCCCATAGTGATGGGGACGCTTCTAGTTAGAATATACTGAGAACTGTGTACATGACTGCCCCCTGCTGCCTGGCAGGTGCTGCCAGGCAGCAGGGGGCAGGCGCCCCCCCTGTAGTTAACACATTGGTGGCCAGTGCGGCTGGCCCCCCTCCCCCCCTGTAGTTAACTCATTGGTGGCCAGTGGGCCCCCCTCCCTCCCCTGTAGTTAACTCTTTGTTGTCCAGTGCGGCCGGCCCCCCCTCCCTCCCCTGTAGTTAACTCTTTGTTGTCCAGTGCGGCCGTCCCCCCCTCCCTCCCCTGTAGTTAACTCGTTGGTGGCCCTAATTAAAATCTCCCCCCGTATCATTGGTGGCAGCGGAGAGTACCGATCGGAGTCCCAGTTTAATCGCTAGGGCTCCGATCGGTAACCATGGCAACCAGGACGCTACTGCAGTCCCGGTTGCCATGGTTACTTAGCAATTTGTAGAAGCATTATACTTACCTGCGAGGCTGCGATGTCTGTGTCTGGTCGGGAGCTCCTCCTACTGGTAAGTGACAGATCATTAAGCAATGCGCCGCACAGACCTGTCACTTACCAGTAGGAGGAGCTCCCGGCCGGACACAGACATCGCAGCCTCGCAGGTAAGTATAATGCTTCTACAAATTGCTAAGTAACCATGGCAACCGGGACTGCAGTAGCGTCCTGGTTGCCATGGTTACCGATCGGAGCCCCAGCAATTAAACTGGGACTCCGATCGGTACTCTCCGCTGCCACCAATGATGGGGGGGAGATTTTAATTAGGAGGGGGAGGGAGGGGGGAGGGCCCACTGGCCACCAACGAGTTAACTACAGGGGAGGGAGGGGGGAGGGCCCACTGGCCACCAACGAGTTAACTACAGGGAAGGGAGGGGGGCCCACTGGCCACCAATGAGTTAACTACAGGGGAGGGAGGGGGGCCGGGCCGCACTGGACAACAAAGAGTTAACTACAGGGGGGGAGGGGGGGGCGGCCGCACTGGCCACCAATGAGTTAAAAACAGGGGGGGTTAAAATATACCATCGGATTGGAGAAAACTCCGATCCGATGGTATAAAAGGGACTCCTGACTTTACATTGAAAGTCAATGGGGGACGGATCCGTTTGCAATTGCACCATATTGTGTCAACGTCAAACGGATCCGTCCCCATTGACTTGCATTGTAATTCAGGACGGATCCGTTTGGCTTCGCACGGCCAGGCGGACACCAAAACGACAGTTTTTTCATGTCCGTGGATCCTCCAAAAATCAAGGAAGACCCACCGACGAAAAAACGGTCACGGATCACGGACCAACGGAACCCTGTTTTGCGGACCGTGAAAAAATACGGTCGTGTGCATGAGGCCTAACTGACATAAGCATCCAGATTCCAGACATAGGGTGTATGTTTCTGAAAATACAATGCAATCAGAGGGCGGTCCTCTCAGTCAGGGGCGGACATACCGCCTGTGCAGCTGGTTCGGCTGCACAGGGGCCCAGTGCGGTAGGGGGGCCTTTGAGAAGTTCTGTGGCAGGGCAGGGAGAGATGAACGCTTCCATTGTAAGGGAAACACCTCTCCCCTGCCCCGCTGTAGCATCCATCTGTATCGCCGTCCTCAGATAGATGCTATAGCAGGGCAGGGGAGAGGTGTTTCCCTTACCCATTCCTCTGATAGGCTGCAGGCCTAGTGCCTGCAGCCTATCAGAGGCCGGTGCAGGCGGCACAATGACGTCATTGCGCTGCCTGAGCCGTACAGCGCGGGACACAGGCCGGAAGAGGCCTTCACCACTTCACTGAGAGTGTCATGGAGGTAAGTATGTGAGTTAATTTATTTTATTTTTTTAACACTATGCTGTTGCCCAGAATGGGGAAGGGGGAGAGGAGCACTATGGGGGCATCTACTAGGGGGCATTATACTGGCACACATGGGGGGAGAGGAGCACTATGGGGACATCTACTAGGGGGCATTATAATGGCACACATGGGGATAGAGGAGCACTATGGGGTCATCTCCTAGGGGGCATTATACTGGTACACATGGGGGGAGAGGAGCACTATGAGACATCTACTAGGGGGCATTATACTGGATAACACCTCTGTACAGTGAACGGATAACAACGCCATACCGTGACGGGATAAAAGGGTATAAGAGGGCACAGTATAGGGAATGACTAGGGGCACTGCACAGGGTGTGGTAAGAGGGCACAATGCAGGGTATAAGGGAGCACAGTACGTGGTGAGGGGCACAGCCACATGACCCTGTGACATTAAAAGGTCCTTATGGTGAATGTGGTTCATACGCCACCATAATGAGAAGCAGAGGAGTGAGACAGGGGTGTAATTATGTGGCTAGAGATAAAAAATTTAACAGGCCCCAAAAATTAGGCAGTAGGCATTCACCTGACAGCAAAGAACTTTGGATTTTGTGGCTGGAAGTACATTAGGCTGTCACAGGATCAATATGTAACTGTCGGCCAGTACAGGCCCCAAAAATTAGGCAATAGACAATCACCTGACAGCACAGACCTTTGGATTCTGTGGCTGGAGGTGCAATAGGCAGTCACAGGATAAATATGTAACTGTCGGCCAGTACAGGCCCCAAAAATTAGGCATTCACCTGACAAGAAAAGGCCTTTTATGATGCTGTATATACATAAGGCAAGGACCATTCTTTGTTCTGGGTGGTGGCAGATATGTGTGGGCTGGCATGAGGAAATTCAATTACACATGGTCACCACAGGTGTTGAATTCCTCCGAGATCCATGCCTCATTCATTTAAAAAAATGTGAGATAGTCCACACTGTCGTGAGCTAGGCGAGTGCGCTTATCGGTCACGATACCGCCTGCTGCGCTGAACGTCCTTTCGGACAGGACACTCGATAAAGGGCACCCAGTACAGATCCTTGACCGTTATGCTTTTTATACGGGGGTCCCTTTTCAAACACTGGAGCATGAAGGCCCCCATTTGCACTAAATTGGAAGCAGTGGAGCGCCCTGGCTCCTGCTCATCGCCCAGGAGAATGTCGTCCTCGGTCTCCTTCCCCCAGCCACGGACAACACCAGGGATCTCCGAAAAGTTTAAAGCCTGCTCTTATTGCTCCTCCTCCTCCTCCCCCCAGCCACCATCCTCCTCTGACTCCTCTTCAGACTCCTGCTGACTTGTCTCAGATGGAGTAGCCCGCCCCCCTGGGAATTCATTCAGCATTGCGACTTCCTCATCTTCCAGCTTCTGCTCCTCGACGGCTTGATCAATGACACGACGCAATGCACGCTCCAGAAAGAAGGTGTAAGGTACGATGTCACTGATGGCGCCCCTGGCTGCGACTGACCAGTTTGGTGATCTCATCAAATGGCCGCAGAAGTCTGCATGCATCGCGCATGAGCAGCCACTGGCGTGGTGAAAATAAAACAAGCTCCCCAGAACCTGTCCTGCCGCACAGTTCGTACAGGTAGTCGTTAACGGCACGTTTTTACTGGAGCAGCCTATCAAGCATATACAAGGTGGAGTTCCAGTGCGTCGTGCAGTCACAGATCAGACGTCTGACGGGCAAGTGGTGTCGCCGCTGAACGCCAGCAAGGCGAGCCATGGCCGTCTAAGATCTTTTAAAATGGCCAGAGATTTTCCTGGCCTGCCGCAAGACGTTCTGGACCCCGGGGTATTTGGCAACGAATCGCTGCACGACAAATTTCAGGACGTGTGCCATGCACGGCACATGTGTCATTTTGCCCTGTTTCAGCGCGCTCAGCAGATTGGCACCGTTGTCGCACACCACTTTACCAACTGTCAAATTGAGTGGGGTTAGCCACTGATCGGCCTGTGACCACAGAGCTGAAAGGAGTGCAGGACCAGTGTGGCTCTTGGCTTCCAGGCACAACAGCCGCAGCACAGCATGGCAATGTCTCACCTAGCACGTCGAATAGGTTCTTGGGAGCTTGGGGGTGCAGCGGAAGAGGCTGTAGCAGTGGAAAAAGGGGAGTCAGCCGAGGAGGAGACGGAGGATGGAGTAGGAGGAGGAGAAGAGGCAGGCCTGCATGCAGTCCGTGGCGGTAACACCAAATCCACATGGGTGTCACGGGTTGCATGCTTGACAGCCGTCAGAAGGTTCACCCAGTGGGCAGTAAAAGTTATGTACCTTCCCTGCCCGAGTTATGTGTTGACATCACAGGCTTCAGATGGCAACACTATTATCAGCAGCTGACACATTTAAAAAAGCCCACACTGCGGAGCCATGTGCCGGCGTCCTGGGAGCGCAAGATGTGACCATGCATGGTGGATAGCTCGCTCCAGATACATTTGCAGTCTGCTTTTTGCCTCCTGTGTACTGCGAGTTCTGCATGCTTCTCCTCCATATCTGCGGCTCCGTCTCTCCCTCTGAACTCCCCTCCTCTTCCTCTCTTGTGGGCACCCATGTGACGTCCATCGACACATCATCATCGTCACCTTCACCACCACTGACATTAGAGATTAGAGATGCCAAGAATGGCTGCGTATCGGTAAGGTCTGGGAATAAATGGGAAAATAATTCCTCTGACTTGAGTGGAGAGGCTATGGTGGTGGTGGTGGTGGTGTCTTTGGGGGTGAACACAGCAGAGAGTGAGGAGGGTGCAGATACAGAGGATGAGGAGGGTTCAGAAGTGGAAGGCTGAGTGAGCCACTCAAGAAACTCTGGTGCGCCCTTTGAAGTTATCGCATGCGCCTTCTCCAACTTGCCACTTAGGCTCTGGCCGGTCTACCTCTTCCTCTGTCTGTCATTTTCTAAATGACCCTCTGCCTGTCCGTAGAGAAGAGCAGTATTTGTGGAAGAAGGTATATCGCAGCCCTCAATCAGTATTTGGTGGAAAAAGGTATATAGCACCCCTCAATTAGTATTTGGCGGAAACAGGTATATGGCACCCCTCTATCAGTATTTTGTGGAAGCAGGTGTATCGCAGCCCTCAATCAGTATTTGGTGGAAGAAGGTATATAGCAATAGCACCCCTCAATCAGTATTTTGTGGAAGAAGATATATGGCACCCCTCAATCAGTATTTGGCGGAAACAGGTATATAGTACCTCTCAATCAGTATTTGGTCAAAACAGGTATATGTGACATAAATAATTGTAAAGGCTGAGCACTCACCACCTGGACCCCACGGGTAATGTAATCTTTTATTAAAAATGCAGATAATACGACATAAAAATAATAATTAAAAAGGATCAAATGTGATAAATACACAAAAGATTGCAATAACTGTAATACAATATAAAATCTCAAATGGTGACTGAGGTAGTTGTATATAGCAGTATTATATATAGAGATGGCCCGAATAGTTCGCCGGCGAATAGTTCCCGGCGAACATAGCTTGTTCGCGTTCGCCGCTGCGGGCGAACATATGCGATGTTCGGTCCGCCCCCTATACATCATCATTGAGTAAACTTTGACCCTCTACCTCACAGTCAGCAGACACATTCCAGCCAATCAGCAGCAGACCCTCCCTCCCAGACCCTCCCACCTCCAGGACAGCATCCATTTTAGATTCATTCGGAATCTGCTTTCACAGATAGAGCAGGGACAGTGCTGCTGCTGCTGCTGATTCAATAGGGAAAGCGTTAGCTAGGGCAGTGTTCTGTGTCCACAGACTCATCTGCTGTAAGGACAGCGTCCTGACAGCATCCCAAAAAGCCCTTTTCAGGGCTGGTACATCAGTCTGCTTTTTTTAATTTATTTTTTATATATATATATATATTGCAGTTGCCTGCTCGTGTGTGAGAGGCTGCAGGCTCAGTCACAGACAGTACTGTGTGCACACCATTCATACAGGGGGTGACAGAAAATACCTCGCAGATAAAATTCTATTTAATATTTTTCTGTGATCTAATCACATTTGCAAGCCCGTGTGTCAGGCGCCCACACATACTGTATTGTGGCCACTGGCTAGTGGCTGGTTCTGCCTGCACTCATACCGTTACAGGGTGTCATTCGCCCAAATACCTTTCAGAAAAAAAAATTATATTTAAAATTTAACTGTGATCTAATCACATTTGCAAGCCCGTGTGTGTCAGGCTGGGAGTTTGCGGTTGGGCAAATGGACTGTTTGCGGTTGTTTGCGGTGCATTAAAAGGGGAGTTTGGTCTGTCAATGTCTGTGAAGCGGGCGTGACCCTTACACTACCTTATCGATACAACATCATACCTGATCGTATACACACACTGGATGTTTTAAACCACGTTGTTCAAAAAAACAATTGGATTGTTAGGTGATTTATGCCCTTTATGGATTAAAATCCAACTCTGCGTCAACTATGTAATTTTCCATGGGAGTTTTGCCATGGATCCCCCTCCGGCATGCCACAGTCCAGGTGTTAGTCCCCTTGAAACAACTTTTCCATCACTACTGTGGCTAGAAAGAGTCACTGTGGGTTTTAAAATTCTCCTGTCTATTGAAGTCTATGGCGGTTCGCCCGTTCGCGAACATTTGCAGAAATTCGCGTTCGGCGTTCGCGAACGGAAAATTTTATGTTCGCGACATCACTAATTATATACTGACAGCGTGGATGGAATCACCGTACCGATATATAACAGTATGTATCTTCCAATATAATTAGAATGTTCAATTCTGAGACATCGATGTAAGATGGTAGTAATAATCGTGACTAATATCACATGTAATGTTCCCAACTCGAATATTAGTTATCGATGTGCTAGCGATAAAAAATTCGGCATAAAAACGGTGATTGATATATTATGATCAGACTTCCCAATGTAAGGTAGTGATCAATTCTAAGACATCAATATTAGATGGTGATAATGATGATCGAAACTGATATCGCATATGATGTTCCCAGCTCGATTATATGATATAAATGTGCTGGCAATAGAACGTTCGACATAAAATCGCTGACTGATATATTGTAATTGCACTTCCCAGTATAGAATAATTGTGTTGCCGTATAGGTATATGGCACTCCTCAATCAGTATTTTGTGGAAGCAGGTGTATGGCAACCCTCAATCAGCATTTGGTGAAAGAAGGCATATAGCAATAGCACCCCTCAATCAGTATTTTGCGAAAGAAGGTATATAGCACCCCTCAATCAGTATTTGGCGGAAACAGATATATAGCACCCCTCAATCAGGATTTTGTGGAAGAAAGTATATCGCAGCCCTCAAGCAGTTTTATGGGGGGCAACAGGTATATCACACCCGTTGCAATTAGTTACTTCAATAGTGTTTGTCCCTCTGTATAGCTGCAGTAACGCAGCAGAACCGCACACAACTACTGCACAATACAAATACACTATAATATAATTTCTATGTTAGAAAGTATATTATAAGTATTCAGGGGCGGACACAGACAGCAGAGGGCCCCTGTGCAAAGAATGTGCCTGGGCCCCCCCACCTTCCATGCCAAATTCTGAACCTAACCTATTCCCTCCTAATATTACAGCAATACAAAACATAAAAGGTAAGGCTACTTTCACACCAGCGGCACTACGATCCGTCCGGACACAAACCACAGCATGCAGCGGTTTTTGTCCCGCTGATTCTCTGCATTTTTGCCAGATAATGGCCGATCTCTACAGTACCCCATTATAGTTAATGGGACCGGCGGCCATTCCGTCTGCATCCAGCAGTGCCGGATCCAGTGAATTTCGGCAGGCTGTTCTCAGCTGGAACAGCCTGCTAGAATCACTAACGCAGATGTGAAAGTAGCCTAATACAGCGCCACATACCTTGTACATCCAGTAAAGTCTTCTTAGATCTTCTCTTTCTTTTCCAACATCCTCTAACCTTCTGAACACCCCATCCTGTGCCTGCTGTGCTCCCCAATACTATATTGCAGAAACAGATAAACCCCCTGAAAATATTAGTACCAGATAGTGCCCCTTCCAGTAAAAAAAATACTTCCTCTTAGTGCCCCTAATGGAGCCAATGTCCCTATAGTGTCCTCATAATGTGTGCCAATACCCCCTACTGTGTGACCCCAAAAAAACTCTTAGTGCCCACAGTTGAGCTAATGTCCTCATAGTGCCCATAATTTTGCACCAGTATAAAATACTCCTATATAGTGCCCCCAGTAGATGCCCCCATAGTGCTCCTCCCCCCGTTCCATAGTGCCTGACATAATGTGCCAGTATAAAATGCCCCTATAGAGTGCCCCAAGTAGATGCCCCGATAATGTTTCTCTCCCCCTTCCCCATAGTGCCCATATAATGTATGCCAGTATAAAATGCCACTATGGTACTCATTCCCACCCCCATATAGCACATATAGTTTGTGCCAGTATAAAATGCCCCTATATAATGCCCCCCAGCAGATGCCCCCATAGTGCTCCTCTCCTCCACTTCTCCATAGTGCCTCCCATGTGTGACAGTATATAATGCCTATATATAGGGCCCCCAGTAGATGCCCTCATATGGCTCCTCTCCCGCGCATAGTGTCAGTATAATTCTAATATATAGGGCTCCCAGTAGATGCCCTCATAGTGCTCCTCTCCCCCATGTGTGCCAGTAACTAATGCCCCCTAGTAGATGCCCCCATAGTGCTCCTCCCTCCCATGTGTCTCAGTAAATAATGCCCCCTTGTAGATGCCCCCTAGTGCTCCCTCCCATCTGTGCCAGTAAATAATGCCCCCTAGTAGATGCCTCCATAGTGCTCCTCTCCTCCCATGTGTGCCAGTATAATGCCCCTTAGTAGATGCCTCCATAGTGCTCCTCTCCCCCCATGTGTGCCAGTATAAAGCCCCCTAGTAGATGCCCTCATAGTGCTCCTCTCCCCCATGTGTGTCAGTATAATTCCCACTAGTAGATGAACCATAGTACTCCTCTCCCCCATGTGTGCCAGTATAATGCCCCTAGTAGATGTCCCCATAGTGCTCCTCTCCCCCCATGTGTGCCAGTATAATGCCCCCTAGTAGATGCCCCCATAGTGCTCCTCTCCCCCTTCCCCATTCTGGGCAACAGCATAGTGTTAAAAAAAAAACCTCACATACTTACCTCCATGACACTCTAAGTGAAGAGGTGAAGGCCTCTTCCGGCCTGTGTCCCGCGCTGTACGGCTCAGGCGGTGCGATGAGGTATCAGTCTATCAGAGGAATGGGTAAGGGAAACACCTCTCCCCTGCCCCACTGCAGCATCCATCTGTATCGCTGTCCTGATAAATGGAAGCGCTCATCTCTCCCTGCCCTGCCACAGAACCTCTCATGGGCCCCCCTACCGCACTGGGCCCCCGTGCAGCCAAACCGGCAGCACATGCGGTATGTCCAACCCTGAAGTATATCACACCCCTCTATATCACAACTATCGATAGCACACTTATACTAGTCCTTAAAAGGACTTTTGTGGCCTTATTTGCTAGCGTTTGGTGTCCCTAACTGTCCCTGCTCCAAAATGCAACCTCTCCCTACACTGGCAAAACACTGAATGTAAAATGGCTGCCAGATCGGGTTCTGTTATAAGGTAGGGGGTATGTCCATGTGCTGAAACGTCTCTATTGGCTGTCCTGCCCCACCTGATGGATGTGTCATGGGTCAAAGTTTGGCGCAATGCAAAATAATATGGTGCCTGCGAATATATCGCCATATGTTCGCATTTTCGGAAAATCGCGAACGAGCAAAGTTCCCCGAGAAAAGACCCCCGGGCAAACCGCAAGGCCATCTTTAGCTATGAGTCCTTTTTACACTTCCTTTACACTTCTCCTTTCACCTGGATTTGTTAGAATCTGAATTTTGTGTGATTTGATTCAGGAGAAACATAGAGGAGAAATGAGAGAGACAGGCAAGCAGAACACTTTTGATTCAGAAAGAGCTACAATTCAAGACACAACCAATGGGCAGGTAGGAGCCTATTCCTGGAAGAAAGCAGCCATGTTTTCCTAATCCTGGACAACCCCTTTAAAGGTTATGTACACTTTCAGAGGCAATTTATTTTTATTATTGCATTTTACTCATTTTTGGCTAAAAATCTTTTTTTCAATTGGCCTTTATTAAAAATTATGTCACAAAGGGTTTTTCTAGCTGTGTGACTGACACTTTCACTTTCACTTTGTGCCGGTCATCTAATAAACTTTACCTCTAAACTACTAAGAGGTCATAAACACTTATTTAAGCCACATTCTTATCAGTAAGATAAGAACTGAGCTATAATGGGTGTTTATGTCAGAGAGCAGAGATAAGGAGTCCGTCAACTCCTCGTCTGTTGGAAAAGATAGAAAATCCAAAGGGTGCTACTAGAGTATCTCAGCTCTGTACAGAAAAAAGGATGACACATTTTTTAATAAAGAGTCAAGACCAATTTGAAAAATTATTTTCAACTCAAAATGAGTACAGTGCGATAATAAATAAAAAAAATGCCCCCAAAGGTGTACATAGCCTTTAAAGTAACATAGAACAGAGGGAGCACCCTTTACTGATATTGTGGTTGTTATAGACCACTGCAGCACATGTGAACAGACCCTCACATTTTTAGGTTAGTATTGTTAGTAGTATTATTATTGTTTTTTATTATCTAATATTTCAGTTTACTATTTAATACTGCATAATTGCTGTTTGTTAGTATTGTTAGTAGTATTATTGTTGCTATTTATTATCTAATATTTCGGTTTACTATTTAATACTGCATAATTGCTGTTTGTAACTGACCTAAAATGATTGCATCAACCAATACTCCTTCAGAAAATAAACATAGGAGAAGCAGGTACCTGCTACACACGGAGTGTTGTGCTGGCAGGGACATTATTTATACTGTTTATTCGTCTTTTCTAGTAGTTTGCTAAAGACAAAATTAGCCCATGCAAATATTTTCCCACAGTGCAAAACAAACAAAAAAAAAAAAAAGCCTAAATTGATGTAAAATATATATTCTCTCAATCGTTCCCCAGCATGCATGTTTATGCTTTCATCCCTCACTTGCAATTATTGCCCTGATTAAATAAACTGTAAGTTGGCAGTAACTACACCTTAATGACATCACTGACATCTGGATCGTATGAGGGTCTAGAAAAAGAAAAGCTGGCGCCATGCCAACATTAGCCAACGTGATTATAAATTTAATTCATTTTCATGGCTTACATCTCAGTTTTAGGAATTTTATATCATTTTCAGTTAATATAATTGCCCATGCTCTCATATGTAAATTCAATTTACATGAGGGGTAAGAGTGTTCTCAGAAAGCTATTTTCAAATCCGTGTAATTTTTTTTATTTTTTTTTATTTTGTATCTGTTCATCTATTCCTTTGGGAAATTTGTATGCACTAAAGACTGCGGGTCAACCCACAATTTTTGCACTTTTACATATGAAAAGTGGTGCAAACAAGCGAAGGTATTATACATAGGATAAATTCTAGAGATGAGTGAATTGCTCAAAATCGGTTGACTTATTGGATTCAGGTCCGAATCGATTCTACCAGAATCAAAAGTGCTCCAATTGACCTGAAAAGATGTATATGAAACTGTGAGGTCTCCTAGGAATCATATTTTTCTTCTAGTCTCTAACTTTTTTCTTTATTGTTTTATTAATTTCTCTCTTTTTAACCACTTCAGGACACAGCCATTTTTCACCTTCAGGACGCAGCCTAATTTTGCAAATCTGACATGTGTCACTTTATGTGGCAATAACTTTAAAACGCTTTTACTTATCCAGGCCATTCTGAGATTGTTTTCTCGTCACATATTGTACTTCATGGCAAAATTGAGTCAAAATATTAAATTTTTATTTATAAAAAAATACCAAATTTTCAAAAACTTTTTTAAAATTAGCAAATTTCCAAATTTCTATTTATCTACTTTTAGAATAGATAGTAATACCTCCTAAAAGAGTTATTACTATACATTCCATATATGTCTATTTCATGTTTGGATCATTTTGAAGATATTAAATTTTTTGGGGACGTTAGAAGGCTTAAAAGTTTAGAAGCAAATCTTAAAAAAATTTTAAGGTTTCCAAAACCCAATTTTTTTCAGGACCATTTAATTTATAAAGTCTCTTTCTGGGTCTTACATATTAGAAACCACCCATAAATCTCCCCATTTTAGAAACTACACCCCTCAAGCTATTCAAAACTGATTTTACAAATGTTATTAACCCCTTAGGTGTTTCAAGAAAAATGGAAGGAAAATGTAGATGAAATTTGAGAATTTCACTTTTTGATAAAAAAAATTCTGCTAACTAAGCAAGGGTTAACAGCTAAACAAAACTCAATATTTATTAACCTGATTCTGTAGTTTACAGAAACATCCCATATGTGGTCATAAACTGCTGTACGGGCACATGGCAGGGCGCAGAAGGAAAGGAATGCCATATGGGATAGTTTTAAGTTGCCATGTCACATTTGACGACCCCCTGATAAACTCCTAGAGTAGAAACTCCAAAAAAAGACCCCATTTTGGAAACTACGGGATAGTTTTTTTTATACTATTTTAGGGTACATATGATTTTTGGTTGCTCTATATTTGTCACGAGTTAGAGATCCAGCGACAGACCTCTGCGTTGTCAAGCAATAAACAAATGGAAATCAGGTACAGACACACAAGAGTTTATTGCACAAACAAAAGGCCAGTGAAGGCAGCACAGACAAAACATGAACTCTATGTACCATCAGCACAGTGGGAGAAAACCCCCACCGCGCCACTGTCTAGTAATACTCCAGAGGGGCATGACTAAGCAACTCCTGGTATTCACTAGGGCCCCAGATGGTAGGGTTAGGCTTTGCAGCAGGAAGTTACCAGGGTCCACTTCAGAGCGTGAACTAGACAGTGACAGCAGGAAAGACCGGACAACAGGTACCAGAAGGTACCGACGGCACATAGGCAAACATAACATAGACAGGCAAATACAAACAGGGCAACTAATAACACAAACAGGAGTACTTCGCAAGGAACCAGGAGTGGCAATGAGCAGAGAAGGACTTGCTCCACCAGTAGTAAGCTGCATGGCCTTGCCCATGGCACTCTGCAACAAAGAAAGCTGCAGCAAGGGCTTGCTGAACAGAATAACCCCTAACGCAGAGACAGAACCCTCCATACGGAGGAACGAATATGAAATAGGGGAAGACAGGTACGAAACAAGACAGACAAGTCAAATCAGGGCAGAGGAATAAAGACATAATAATACACACAGGGGAACTCAAACATAACTGGCAACCCTGATAACAGAAACACAGGAGAAAGGACGAAAATGAGCAAGAAGGCGAACTCACAGAACATAGACAGACACGGATCCTATGGGTCAGCAGCATGGGAGACAAAGTACAAACCAAGAGAAGGACAAGACAAATACATACTAGAAGAGCTGACCCAGATCTAAGGGAAACTCAGCCAAATATACAGATTCCGTCAGTGCTGCAGAGAGGCCACACCCATGGAGCAGACAGAGAGGATTTACTCCTAATAGGCACACAGGGGAGTTAACCCATAAAGAACCACAAACAACACACAGGAACAGAACTGCAGCGAGAGCAAAGACAGAAGGTCACAGCCAGAGGTAACGGCTGTGACAATATTACACTTTTTGTGAGGCAAAGTAACAAAAAATTGCTGGAACAGTTTTTATTTTTTTGTTATTTACAATGTTCATCGGAAAGGTTAGATCATGTGTTATTTTTATAGAGCAGGTTGTTACGGACATGTAACATGTCTTATGTAGGGGCTAATTTTTTCAATATGAGATGACGGTTTAATTGATACTATTTTAGGGTGCATATGACTTTTTGATCGCTTGGTATTAAAAATTTTGTGATGTAAGGTGACCAAAAAATTGCTTTTTTTAAACACTTTTTTTTTTTTACGGTGTTCACCTGAGGGGTTAGGTCATGTGGTATTTTTATAGAGCAGGTTGTTACGGATGCGGCGATACCTAATATGTCTACTTTACATTTTTTACATTTAACACAATAAAAGCATTTTTGAAACAAAAAAATCATGTTTTAGTGCCTCCATAGTCTGAGAGCCATAGTTTTTTTTATTTTTTGGGCGATTGTTTTACGTAGGGGCTCATTTTTTGCGGGATGAGGTTACGGTTAGATTGATACTATTCTGGGGGGCATATACATTTTTAATCACTTGGTGTTGCACTTTTAGTGATGTAAGGTGACAAAAAAATGTTTTTTTTAGCACAGTTTTTATTTATTTTTTTGACGGTGTTCACCTGATGGGTTAGGTCATGTGATATTTTTATAGACCCAATCCTTACGGATGTTGCAATACCTAATATGTATACTTTTTTTATTTATTTAAGTTATACACAATAATATAATTTTTGAAACAAAAAAAATCATGTTTTAGGCCCCTTTCACACGGGCGAGTATTCCGCGCGGGTGCAATGCGTGAGTTGAACGCATTGCACCCGCACTGAATCCTGACCCATTCATTTCAATGGGGCTGTGCACATGAGCGGTGATTTTCACGCATCACTTGTGCGTTGCGTGAAAATCGCAGCATGCTCTATACTCTGCGTTTTTCACGCAACGCAAGCGCCATAGAAGTGAATGGGGCCGCGTGAAAATCGCAAGCAACAACAAGCAAGTGCGGATGCGGTGCGATTTTCTCGCATGGTTGCTAGGTGACGATCGGGCTGGGGACCCGATCTGTATTATTTTCCCTTATAACATGGTTATAAGGGAAAATAATAGCATTCTGAATACAGAAAGTGCACAGTAAACATGCAAAGTAAAATAGTGATGGAGGGGTTAAAAAAAAATAATAATTAACTCACCGAGTCCACTTGATCGCGTAGTTGCGGATCTCTGTCTTCTTCTGTAATGTTGAGTTGCCGGCTAAGGACCTGTGGTGACGTCACATCCCATGATCCAATCACATGGTCCCTCACCATGGTGATGAGCCATGTGATTGGACCATGTGATGAGCACAGTGACGTCATCAAAGGTCCAATTCCTGTGCACAGCAAAGAAGAAGACAGAAGAGATGCCGGCTGCGTGATCAAGTGGATTAAGGTGAGTTAAATTATTATTATTATTTTTTTAACCCCTCCAGCCTTATTGTACTAGGCATTCGGTATTCAGAATGCTATTATTTTCCCTTATAACCATGTTATAAGGGAAAATAATACAATCTACAGAACACCTAACCCAAACCCGAACTTCTGTGAAGAAGTTTGGGTTTGGGTACCAAACATGCCGATTTTTCTCACGTGCGTGCAAAACGCATTACAATGTTTTGAACTTGCGCGGAAAAATCGCGCATTTTCCCGCAATGCACCTGCATCTTATCCGGGCAAAAAACATGATGCCCGTGTGAAAGAGGTCTTAGTGTCTCCATAGTCTGAGAGCCATAGTTTTTTTTTATTTTTGTGGCAATTGTCTTTAGTAGGCTATCATTTTTGTGGGATGAGATGACGGTTTGATTGGCACTATTTTGGGGTGCATATGACTTTTTGATCGCTTGCTATTACACTTTTAGTGATGCAAGGTGACAAAAAAAAGTTTTTTTTAGCACAGTTTTTATTTTTTGGAGGTGTTCATCTGAGGGGTTAGGTCATGTGATATTTTTATAGAGCCAGTCGATACAGATGTGGCGATACCTAATATGTCTACTTGTCTACTTATTTTCCGCAATTTTTCTTTTACTTTATTTTGTGAAAAGGACGTAATTTTTTTTTTTACTTGAAACTTAAATTTTTTTTATTCTTTTTTTTTCACTTTTTATATTTTTCCCACTGTGGGGCTTCATATTTTCAGGGTTTGATCCCTGTTTCAATTCAGTACAATACATTTTGTATTGTACTGAATTGAATTGTCAGCGTCTTACACAGTAAGACACTGACAGTTGCCTAGGAGACCTAGCCCTCAGACTGGATCTCCTGGACTTCCGTAGCTGGCAGGGCAGCGCGGGGGGGCCATGGAGTCAGAGGGAACCTCTCCCTCTGTAAAGCCTGCACGTGCCGCAGTCAGCGCTAACCCTGGCATGCTAAAGAGTTAATCCGCCGGAATCACCGCATACAGTAACAGCACATTCCCCCCTGTACATGTACGTGATTTTGAACCAACCAAAATGTCCTTACAATTAGCTAATTTCTAATAAATTCCTGTGAAAAGCTTGCTTAAATATAATGTTTTTATAGTATTCCTTAGAATTGGTGGTTCTGATGGTAACATAGTAACATAATACATAAGGCCGAAAAAAGACATTTGTCCATCCAGTTCGGCCTGTCATCCTGCAAGTTGATCCAGAGGAAGGCAAAAAAAAAAACTGTGAGGTAGAAGCCAATTTTCCCCACTTTAGGGGAATAAAAAATTTCTTCCCGACTCCAATCAGGCAATCAGAATAACTCCCTGGATCAACGACCCCTCTCTAGTAGCTATAGCCTGTAATATTATTACACTCCAGAAATACATCCAGGCCCCTCTTGAATTCCTTTATTGTACTCACCATCACCACCTCCTCAGGCAGAGAGTTCCATAGTCTCACTGCTCTTACCGTAAAGAATCCTCTTCTATGTTTGTGTACAAACCTTCTTTCCTCCAGACGCAGAGGATGTCCCCTCTTCACAGTCACAGTCCTGGGGATAAATAGATGATGGGATAGATCTCTGTACTGACTCCTGATATATTTATACATAGTAATTAGATCTCCCCTCAGTCGTCTTTTTTCTAAAGTGAATAACCCTAATTTTGATAATCTTTCTGGGTACTGTAGTTGCCCCATTTCAGTTATTACTTTAGTTGGCCTCCTCTGGACCCTCTCCAGCTCTGCTATGTCTGCCTTGTTCACAGGAGCCCAGAACTGTACACAGTACTCCATGTGTGGTCTGACTAATGATTTGTAAAGTGGTAGGACTATGTTCTGATCATGGGCATCTATGCCCCTTTTGATGCAACCCATTATCTTATTGGCCTTGGCAGCAGATGCCTGACACTGGTTTTTGCAGCTTTGTTTGCTGTTTATTAAAACTCCTAGATCCTTTTCCATGTCAGTGTTACCCAGTGTTTTACCATTTAGTATGTACGGGTGACTTGCATTATTCCTTCCCATGTGCATAACTTTACATTTGTCAGTGTTAAACCTCATCTGCCACTTATCTGCCCAAGCTACTGTCCTCTTCAGTGTTAATTATTTTACACAGTTTAGTGTCATCTGCGAAAATTGATACTTTACTATGCAAGCCTTCTACAAGATCATTAATAAATATATTGAAGAGAATAGGGCCCAATACTGACCCCTGAGGTACCCCACTAGTGACAGTGACCCAATCTGAGTGTGTACCACTAATAACCACCCTCTGTTTTCTATCCCTCAGCCAGCTACTTACCCACATACAGACGTTTTGTCCCAGTCCGAGCATTCTCATTTTATATACTAACCTTTTATGTGGTACAGTGTCAAATGCTTTGGAGAAGTCGATATATACGACATCCATTGATTCGCCGATGTCAAGTCTAGAACTTACCTCCTCATAGAAACTGATTAAATTAGTTTGGCATGACCGATCCCTCATGAAGCCATGCTGATATGGCGTTATTTGCTTATTTCCGTTGAGATGCTCTAACATAGCATCTCTCAGAAAACCTTTAAACACTTTACCCACAACAGTAGTTTCCAGGCTCTGTTTTTGGACCCTTTTTGAATATTGGCACCACATTTGCTATGCGCCAATCCTGTGGGACATTCCCTGTCAGTATAGAGTCCGCAAATATCAGAAATAAGGGTCTGGCTATGACATTACTTAATTCCCTTAGGATACACGGGTGTATGCCATCCGGTCCTGGCGATTTGTCTATTTTAATCTTTTTAAGTCGCTGTTGTACTTCCTCCTAGGTCAGAGAGGACACTTTTAATGGGGAATTTATTTTTACATTCAGCATTTCATCTGACAGTTTATTTTCCTCAGTGAATACATTGGATAAAAAAAATATTTAACAGCTTTGCTTTCTCCTCGTCGCTCTCTGCAACTCCCCCCTCATTACTCTTTAAAGGGCCGAAACCTTCAGATTTATACTTTTTAACATTTATATAATTGAAGAACATTTTAGGGTTAGTTTTACTCTCTTTGGCAATTAATCTCTCGGTCTCTAGTTTGGCCGCTTTTATTTGTTTTTTACATGTTTTTTTTCTTAAAGTTTTTCAGTGCTTCCGTGCTACCCTCCTGTTTTAGTGTTTTATATGCTTTCTTTTTGTCATTTATTGCTTTCTTTACAGTTCTGTTTATCCACATTGGTTTCTTTTTGTTCCATAACCTTTTATTCCCATACGGTATGTACCTCTCATAATGAGATTTTAGGATGCTTTTAAAGATATCCCATTTTGTGGCTGTATTTGTCCCAGTTAGTTAGATCTATGGCCTCTCTTAGTTGGCTAAATTTAGCTTTTTTGAATGACTATGTGCAGTTGCCGAATAAGTTTTACGTTGTATGCCTCCATTTGACATATGCAGTACAGACCAAAAGTTTGGACACACTTTCTCATTCAAAGAGTTTTCTTTATTTTCATGACTATGAGGGGACTGCCTCTTGAAGCTCATCAAGAGAATGCCAAGAGTGTGCAAAGCAGTAATCAAAGCAAAAGGTGACTACTTTGAAGAACCTAGAATATGACATATTTTCAGTTCTTTCACACTTGTTTGTTATGTATATAATTCCACATGTGTTAATTCATAGTTTTGATGCCTTCATAGTCATGAAAATAAAGAAAACTCTTTGAATGAGAAGGTGTGTCCAAACTTTTGGTCTGTACTGTACGTTACAAAAAAAAGGATACAAAAACGCATCACACCATGTTCTTGTATCCTGCACTGTCTGGTAAAAAAAATACCCTTACAATGGTAAAAAAAAAGTATCCATTTTTTTAACAGTGGAACTCTATGGTGAATGGATGCCACTGTATGGCATCAGTTTGAGACATCCGTTTAACATATACATTTTTTTGAACATGTTAAACGGATGTGAAAATGTGATGTGAACCCAGCCTAACATACTCCAATGGGCATAACTATTAGGGATAGAGGGGAAGCCATTGCTATGAGCTCTATTCACCCAGGAGCCCACGTCTACCCAAAAATGAGGCATATTTTGTTATTACCATAGTGGTGGAGGAGTTGGAGATGAATGCAAATCACTGAGAGACCCAAGAAAGGAGGAAAAGATATTGTCACGAGGGTGTCGAGGACCACGCCTGACTCCGTTATACCCGGGGTCAGGAAGTCACAGCGGTTGGCTGCACGCTCTATTTAAGATAGGGCTGTTTTCCTTATGGTAGCTTTCTGGGTTTGCTTAGCAAACCCTTTTGGCTCACTCAGGGATCCGTAGCTCCTTCTCCTCAGCTGTTCCTTGTCCAGCACTCCCAGACCTCCTTATATTTCTCTCTCACACTTCTCTGGTTGCCAGAGATAGAGCTTCCTGCCTGGACATCTATTCTGACCTTCTGGAGCTGTGTTGCTGCGTTCGCTGGTAGTTGGTCCAGTACGCTACCCTCCAGATCCCTGTTGGACCTTTTTGGTTTATTGTGGTCGCCCACCTGGGTGTATGTGTTTGTATGTTTTGTCTGTCCTCTCCCTGGTGTTTCCCTCTTAGTGATAGTGGTGTGGACTAGCGATCCCACCGGCCTGTTCACTATCCAGGGCTCATATTAGGGAAAGCCAGGGTTTAGGCACGCGATCGCCGCACGGGTGAGGAACCCGTCTAGGGACGTCAGGGCAGTCAGGTGCCAGCTGCAAGGTGAGTTAGGGGTCACCACCTTTCCCTCTCCCTTGGGCAGGGCTTTCCCTGTTTTCCTCCCTGTGCGTGTCGTCGGTCATTACAGATATATGGGACTGAGTGGAGACCATCATTTTTGATCATTTTTAAACTTCCTTGCTGAAGAAGGTGGTCTTGGTTGAGCAGGGGTCCATGGTTACTTGTAGAGATGAGCGAATCAAATCCCACGAAGTGGAATTCTATCCGAATTTCAGGATAAATTCGATTCGCCTCGAAGCTGAATTTCCTTGTGCTTTGTGTTAGTGAATCGATTTAACCTGAAATAATGTAAAAAACTAAAAAAAATCATACTTACATACTATTTGTTCATGACGGGCCACCAGCCGCCATCTTGATTGAAGATCTCGGCCAAAATCCCGTTTGTGGTTTGTATTTCGCTCCAGATCTTCTAGCAAAATGGCAGCGGCCGGCCCGTCGCGAGCAAATGGAAGCGGTAAGTTTGATTAATTTTCTTTTTATTGTTAATTTCACACTCAGGTTCCGTGATTGAGTATGAACGCAGTATCTGAGGTGTACAATGATGGGGGTCAGCGCTATCTCAGCTTCCTGTCATTGTTTTCGCTACTTACAAAAAAATGCGCTTCATGACGAAGTAATTCGTCACAAAGCAATTTTTTTATTTCATTTGCCGAATCAGCCGAATCAAACTTTTCATAAATTCACTCATCTCTAGTTACTTGTTTTCACCTCCACATACAACTGACAATATTTAGTGTAGGAAACAAATATGCTGTTACTATGTAGAAACCATACTGTATCCAGAAATAATACAGGGATACAGGGATATAGGTAGTGGCATAGCTATTAAAGAGAGGTGATGGACAGGATGAAGGATGGACAAAAAAAGCTATAAGAATAGACAAAAATCTATATTTCACAAACAGTATAAAAAAGTTAAGGACTTTTGTCCAGTGTCTGTATATAAAAATAAATAAATACGTCCATTATTCTGCTTATAATAGAAGCAACAAAACTCTGCTGAATTGATCGAATGATGGACCCCACTGGCACCTGAAAGACCTCATTAACTTACATTGGCTGACCATCACTTTGAGGGGAAGAATAGCACTGCACGCAATGATATTCTCCCGATCAAATCAAACATATACAAAGGAGATTCCTAATGGGTTCGTAATAGTATCTGAGCTGCAGACATGAATTACATGCTTTTGTTTCATTTTGGTTTCTCAATTTGTCCACACATTGTAGCTGTTCGGTAATTTTGACTAAGGCTTGTGTTGTTAATTCTGGTATTGAGATCCGGCAGAGGATCTCAATACCGGAATTAAAAGGAAACCTTTTGATTTTGCACAACTGTGTGCATCCGTTCCGTTTCTATGACCGGACACAAAACTACAGCTTGCATCGGTTTTGGGTCCGGTCACAAAACGGAATCCTGCCAGAATGGAAGACGTCCTGATGCATCCTGAACAGATCTCCTTCCATTCAGAATGCATGAGGACTAAACAGAATTTTTTTTTTTCCGGTATTGATATCCGCTGACAGATCTCAGTACTGGAAAACAACAATGCAAGTGTGAAAGTAGCCTAAGATGAGCAACAAAAATAAAATAAAAAGTTCAACAACCCTAGGCGTAACCACCATACTGTTGTCACCATGCAACTCAATCAGTAAATAAATCCTATGGGACATGGGAAAATCTCACATGGCAGAGCTATTGCCTGAACCCAGAGCCTAAGAGCTTCTGCATAACAGTCTTTCATTCTTGCCTTTGTAATCCAGGGGTTGTCTGAAAATGGACATCATTATAGGGGGTCTCCCTTGACCACATTCTATATTCCAGAACAGTGAAACATTCTGTACAAGTGGCTTCCATTCAAGTAGACCTGTTGGATGGCCATGCATTGAAAACCTACATTTCAATGCAGGTATCCCCTTGTAGATAATAGCTGATCACCAAGGTTGAGAAGGGGTAGTCTTCATGAGTCAACATCTTTAAACTTTTTTGCAGATCACAAATCCTTGGCCAAAATTGCATATTGATTATAGAAAGGAAATTCTGCAAAATGAAGAGTTAATAATTGAATCTATTCAACTAATATATAAAAGAAAATGAAATTCTAAATAGGCCAAGTGAACAGTTTGATGTATGATGTTTCTATCCATTTACTACCCTTCATTATGCTGCATTAAATTGGAATAAAATATCATAAAGACCTTATAGGAACATTTAATTCTGCACAAAATGACTACAACAAAACAGCATTAAATTACAGTTGCAAAATGGAAATTTTCTTCAGTTTGGGGCCGTCTGCGCTGATTCTACAGGATATGTCATTACTACTATCGGCTACTGCCTACTACTGCCTATAAAACAAACAGTCATTAAAATGATTTGGACACGAGAAGTAACTCGATATTATAATGCTATCCACATTTTCTCAATATTAGTTCTTTTTAAACCACTTTCATCTTCCTAAGCAGATCTCTGAATCGCTGTACAGAAAACCCTGATTAATAAATTATCCGCCATAAATCTTGCGATAACTTTTATGCTCTTTCGAGAATTATGAATTCACATCTGGAAAATAATTTTGCAGGCTACTGCTAGTTAAACAACATAAATACTTCTACATTAGTAGGGTAGCAGAGACATTTCCAAAGAATAGGTTTGTCCTGTACATAATAGCCACAAAGGGTTGTACCTGTGATGGATTTACCCTATGGGTAAAGTAAGCCAAGTGAAAAGGGGCAAATGTCCAGGCGCCACCTGACCTGCTCAGGTCTCACTTCTTGGCATGTTTTGCTTGAGCTCCTGTCATGTTTCTGGCTGGTTGTGATGCTTTTTTGGCCATTTTATTTTTATGGGGTATAGCAGTATTAGGCTGGAACTGTATGGAGGTATGTATGGTATGGCAATGCTATAGTATGTATGGAATGAAAACTTTTAGATTATTTCCACATCATGTTTGTACACACTGGAAAATGCTCCCAAATCAAATATAAAACATATCCATAATCTATGATTAGCCCCCCTCTGGGTATATGTTCTGGTGGTATGTTTCAGAATAAAAAAATTTCTACAACACCAGCGTACCGCACACTTGACATAATTTTACAATGGGAGTCAATGGCTGATGTATGCAGTTGTATAGCATACGGTCACGAATGTCAGGTTAATACATTTAGCGCATGTGAGACTTTCCCAGTGTATATGACAAAGACACACCAAAAATGTAGTATGAATAGAGGCTTACCTGCTGTTTCTCTCTTTTTGGGAAGAAAACTTTGGTCTTTTTAAGATTATTTGTTACCCTGATTTGTCAGTTTACAGAAACACCCCATATTTGGTCGTAGACTGCTGTATATGGCGGGGCGCAGAAAGGAAGGAATACCATATTTGGTTTTTGGAGGGCAGATTTTGCTGGAATAGTTTTTAGGTGCCATGTCACATTTTAAGAGACCCCTGAGGTACTCTGCAATAGAAACCCCCAAAAAGTGATGCCATTTTGGACAATGCACTCCTCAAGGAATTTTGTAGTGAATGCTTTGACCCCTCAAACATTTCATAGAATTTACAAACACTTGGCTGTGAAAATGAAAAATTTCATTTTTCCAATAAAATATTGATGAGGTATTTGTATAGAGTTGGTTCAGATACGGGGATACCTAATATATATATTTTTTATTTTTTTCTAGTTTTTACATTTCTAAATGGCTTGATGAAGAAAAAGAGGCACTTTTTTACACTTGAAACTTTTTTTTTTTTTTATACTGTCAGTAACAGCCAGACCACTGCTCCGATCTAGCAAGCACAGCTCCTGTTCCCCGTACAGAGCATGTTGGGAAGGGTTTAAAATAGTTTTGCGTGTGTAGGTTATACATAGAACATGACTATCATATATATATATATATATATATATAAATTATGTACAGTGAATGAGCACTTATTAGAGACATCCGCCATGTCACAATCAGATCTTCACTGCATGGAAATTAGACACCACGAGTGCAGCATAAAATTAAGTGAACAAGTTGGTCGGAATGGGAAAATTGAGCAAATTTGAATAAGACAATGGTCATCGGTGCTAGACTAGCCTGGACGAACATTTCAAAAGCTGCCCAAACCTATGGGGTTTTCTTGTGCAATTGTGTTGAGAGTATACCATAAATTGTGTGATCGAGATGTTAACAGCTCCTCAAAGAAAGGGGCCAGAGGAAGAGGTCAAGACCAGGTGCTGCACAGTCAAGCAAGTTGTAGTTGAATACAACTCTGGAGTCTAAAATCACAACTTACTATTCCTTAACACAGATGAGCTATGACAACAGACAGATCATATATTATTTTTTTGGAGTATTGGATTGGTGGCCCTATTTCAACTTTTCACTGTGTATTCAATTACCCCTTAATTCCACATTTTTGTTCCTTGTGCAGTAAGCCGGATTGGACTAATGCACACTGGCACAATAATATGCACTGATTGGGTCAGGTGTAAATGGTGGTTAAGAGTTTTGTTTGTGACGCCAATTGCAGTGTGCGCAGGTTACAGTCTCAGGGCCCTTTAAGGTGTTGCAACTCACGTACCAGGTGAGGAATGACAGAGTGGTGTAATGTCTCTGTGTAGCAGTAGGTATAGTCTTGGGTCCCAGCAGGTATTGGCAATGTATGGCAGGGATCAATATCTCTTCTGCATTTATCATGTGCCTGGAGAATATGGCAGGAATCTATCTTCTGCTCTGTCTATCTTCTGCTGTGTATGGGACTGACTAGCTGAGGAGGAATTTGGCTTCTCCTGGTCTCTGGATGTTACTCACAGTTATGCTCACAGGGATTGGTTCGTCCTGGAGTTCTGGAGGTGCTGCTTGCTGGTCACCAGTTTGGGATCCCTATTTCTGGGAGCTCCTAATTGCACAGCCTTCCCCTAGCCGGGGTCGCTGGCACACTAATTGTAACTTCCTTCCCCACCCATGAGGCAGGATGTGGGAACATTCCACACCTCCTCAAAGAGGGGGGAGCTAAACTGGAATGTGCTATTCCAGTCTAGGTATACTAAACTGAACTAAGGTCCTGCTAAACATTTCTCCCACCTGCTGGTGTACATGTAAATTACAGCAAATACATCTAACAAGGGTTTCAATGCACATTTGTGAGAATGTGATATTAACTTACACAAGATGACAGTACAAATACACTTAACAGGATGTAGCGGGGTAAATAAGTTTAGTAACATAACTCTGGGATGTTACACTTGTACTGCCTACTTTTACCTGTGCTTAAAATAGGGTTGCTAGGCATGGTCCGTCTATCTGTTGAAGGACAGAGCACGCAGCGTGCAGGGTCACATTACTGACAGACAGGGACTGTAAGTAAATGATTAAAGCCAGGTCCTCCCCAGCAGCTGATAACAGTGCCTGGGCTGTGTTCACTTCTCCCTGTTCTTGCGCTTGGCAGATGCTCCCTCACTCAGCAGAGCTGGAGAATGCAGAGTTGAAGCAGCGCACAACAGGGAAGGGAGATCTGCCATCTGCTCAGTGTATAAATGAAAGCAATATGTGGTAAGAGGACCCCTTTGTGCTGCAGGAGATTAACCCTTTAGGGGGAGGGCTCTGGTTACTGACACTTTTGGGGGGCTATTGTTACTGGCTAGTACATGTGAGGAGCTCAATGCATTGTGGGTAGTGAGGGCAGGCGGGATTAGCCTCAGGGTGAGGGCAGTGGCGGCCATCTTAACTGAATAGTGAAATTGCAGTTTTATGCAGACTGGTTGCTAAGGGCTGAATCTTATTAAATATGGGGTAAGTCAGTCTAATAGTAACTGATTCTGGAATATCATGTTATTAGTAAGTACATACAGGGAGTGCAGAATTATTAGGCAAGTTGTATTTTTGAGGATTAATTTTATTATTGAACAACAACCATGTTCTCAATGAACCCAAAAAACTCATTAATATCAAAGCTGAATATTTTTGGAAGTAGTTTTTAGTTTGTTTTTAGTTTTAGCTATTTTAGGGGGATATCTGTGTGTGCAGGTGACTATTACTGTGCATAATTATTAGGCAACTTAACAAAAAACAAATATATACCCATTTCAATTATTTATTTTTACCAGTGAAACCAATATAACATCTCAACATTCACAAAAATACATTTCTGACATTCAAAAACAAAACAAAAACAAATCAGTGACCAATATAGCCACCTTTCTTTGCAAGGACACTCAAAAGCCTGCCATCCATGGATTCTGTCAGTGTTTTGATCTGTTCACCATCAACATTGCGTGCAGCAGCAACCACAGCCTCCCAGACACTGTTCAGAGAGGTGTACTGTTTTCCCTCCTTGTAAATCTCACATTTGATGATGGACCACAGGTTCTCAATGGGGTTCAGATCAGGTGAACAAGGAGGCCATGTCATTAGATTTTCTTCTTTTATACCCTTTCTTGCCAGCCACGCTGTGGAGTACTTGGACGCGTGTGATAGAGCATTGTTCTGCATGAAAATCATGTTTTTCTTGAAGGATGCAGACTTCTTCCTGTACCACTGCTTGAAGAAGGTGTCTTCCAGAAACTGGCAGTAGGACTGGGAGTTGAGCTTGACTCCATCCTCAACCCGAAAAGGCCCCACAAGCTTATCTTTGATGATACCAGCCCAAACCAGTACTCCACCTCCACCTTGCTGGCGTCTGAGTCAGACTGGAGCTCTCTGCCCTTTACCAATCCAGCCACGGGCCCATCCATCTGACCCATCAAGACTCACTCTCATTTCATCAGTCCATAAAACCTTAGAAAAATCAGTCTTGACGTTTCAGCTTGTGTGTCTTGTTCAGTGGTGGTCGTCTTTCAGCCTTTCTTACCTTGGCCATGTCTCTGAGTATTGCACACCTTGTGCTTTTGGGCACTCCAGTGATGTTGCAGCTCTGAAATATGGCCAAACTGGTGGCAAGTGGCATCTTGGCAGCTGCACGCTTGACTTTTCTCAGTTCATGGGCAGTTATTTTACGCCTTGGTTTTTCCACACGCTTCTTGCGACACTGTTGACTATTTTGAATGAAACGCTTGATTGTTCGATGATCACGCTTCAGAAGCTTTGCAATTTTAAGAGTGCTGCACCCCTTTGCAAGATATCTCACTATTTTTGACTTTTCTGAGCCTGTCAAGTCCTTCTTTTGACCCATTTTGCCAAAGGAAAGGAAGTTGCCTAATAATTATGCACACCTAATATAGGGTGTTGATGTCATTAGACCACACCCCTTCTCATTACAGAGATGCACATTACCTAATATGCTTAATTGGTAGTAGGCTTTCGAGCCTATACAGCTTGGAGTAAGACAACATGCATAAAGAGGATGATGTGGTCAAAATACTCATTTGCCTAATAATTCTGCACGCAGTGTATATGAAAATTGAAATTAGGGTCTAAATGTGATAGTTATCCTTTAATATGGATTGCAAAACTACCAGTCTAAGAATATATGTAAAATCCTTATATAATCTCCGACAAATTTATACTTAAAGGAAGCCTTCAGTTACTCCCTACTATGTCCACATAATCCCAGTTTATGTAACTTAAAGGGATTGTCTCAAAAAATAACTGAAATAAAGTGGCCTAAATGGGAGGAAATGCTCAGAAAACCCCAAACACTGTGGCGTGTTTATAACCGGGGGAGCAATTCCTCCGCATGTGATCCGTTGCTAGCGGCAATCCTCAGCAAAAATGCATACAATGGAGGATGTCGGCAGCGGACCACATGCACCACAATGGCATCCTACACAAGATGGAATAGTATGTGGATGCAAATATAAAAATACATAATTCACTGCGAAAGGTGCACCACAATGATATGCAACTGACAACACTGGCTGATCCCTACAGCTGATGCTAAGAGCTGAGACTTTAGCCAATGTATTCCTGTCAGGAACACATCGGAACCCTTTTGCACCACCGTCAAGGTATCTCAGTGTGGCATGGGTTCCTACCACTAGACCACCTACGGTGTGTGAACACGGTCTGAGAGGTGCTAAGATACAACTTACAGCCAAGCTCCCACATACCTCCATAGTGAGATCACTCAGGCAGTGGGAGAGATGATAAGGCTGTAAGCCCCGCCTATAACAGGTCATGTGACACAGGCTGCCAGGGGCAACAGAATGCTACCAGCAGTACAATGGCACATTCTAAACATATCAAGAAAAATAACTGAAATAAAGTGGCCTAAATGGGAGGAAATGCTAAAAAAAAAATAAAACTGTGGCGTGTTTATAACCAGGGGAGCAATTCCTCCGCATGTGATCTGTTGCTAACGGAAATCCCCAGCAAAAATGCATACAATGGAGGATGTCGGCAACGGACCACATGCACCACAATGGCTTAAATAACTTAAAGGGATTTTCTCACTCAAGTGGCATTTATTATGTAGAGAAAGTGAATACAAGGCACTTACTAATGTATTGTGATTGTCCATATTGCTTCCTTTGCTGGGTTGATTCATTTTCCCATCACATTATTCACTGCTCATTTCCATGGTTACGACCACCCTGCAATCCATCAGTGGTGGTCGTGCTTACACAGTATAGGTAAAAGAGTTAGTTTCTCTGTTGGCCGGGACCATGGGAGCACACATAGGATAGTACTTTTTCCTATAGTGTGCAAGCACGGCCACCACTGATGGGTTGCAGGGTGATCGTAACCACGGAAATGAGCAGTGTATAATGTGATGTATCAAGCCAGCAAAGGAGGCAATACGAATAATAACAATACATTAGTAAGTTTCTTGTATTAACTTCCTCTACATAAAAAAATGTGAGAAAACCCCTTTAAATACTATTTCCCCAAAGCAATTATCTAAACAGGTAGCCAAGCTTATGCTATGGATTCACTCAAGAACACAAGACAGAACTTATTCAAAGGCGTTTAACAAACACACAATGCTTATGTATACATAAAGAGGTTTAAGAAGTTTAACAAAATACATACAATAGTACAAAGCAAAACTGTTTCTGAAAAGGAAATAAACCAGAAACCTAACATTCGCGTAGATGGGGATAGCATCTGGATACTGGGGACAGCTAGAGAGCAGGACAAATCTTCACTTCCAGTGAGCCTCCAAGAAATGACCCCCAGACCTGGATTGCATAGCTTTTTCAACTATCTTTCTCTATATCCATCCCTCCATCCTCTGATCTGGCTGTAGAGGACCTGGGTATAGCTAATAGTATTTGTGACCTTCTTTTATGATGCCAGCCCTGACTTTTTTGGTTGCTGAGGTGTGACTAGCCAGAAGGGAACTTCAAAGGCCCTATATGGCCAGACACATATCTGCACAGACACATCTATAAAGATAAACAAATCTCCCAAACATCTTCCAAAATTCTTGGGTCTTGGGTGCCTTTCGGTTCGACCATCAGATTCAATTCGTTCCGAAGAATATTCAAACCAAATTTAAAATGCCCCAATTGCCCTGAAAAGTCGGAATACACCGCACTTATGGATTTTATTTTTTAAAATGATCTCTTTTCGGTGGTAGATGCTTTCTTCTCTTCTGTGAAATGGTGGCCGCTATTTTGAGTGACGCACAAGAGACAAATCACAAAAGTTCCGGATGCCAACTTTAGAATGTTTTGAGAAATTCAGTTACTGCAGAAGCGATTCACTTTTCTGTAGTCTGATATCTTATTTCATTTACTTACGAGACTTATTTATTGCAATAAAAATATACATTATATATTATATACATTATATATATTAAATCAATCCGCCGCACATTTCTAAGGTTTTATATATAGCCATTAATTATAAAAAATGATTGTGTTTTTGAAATTATTGACTAAAATAAGGTTAGAAATTATTCCTGAATGGGCCGATGGTAAGTAATATTTAGGGGGAGTTGGGAGCAGATTAAGGAAATATGAAATGATTCATCTGGCATACATTTATGAAATCGGAAGGACTGTGCCAAATGTTAAATCAAAAAATACTGTGTCATATATCCAAACGGAATGGGAGACGCTCATTTACTACAAGGTCATACGCCAATCCTGTTACAATATTCGACTCCATTAGCTCCATAACTTCTTAAATGAATCAGTTCTTTAGCATGAGCGACTGTAATGTTTTAGGAATTAAAAAAAATAAAAAAAATACTTGATTAAACGTAAGTATTTGTTAAATGAAATGAGCAAAGGGTTCTCCAAGCCAAATATGTCATTTGCAAATATAAAACCTAATTTATTTCCAAGCAGATGGTTGCAATAAGGGGGAGATGGTGAGTGAAAGGGAAGAACACCATTAGGCTAAGGTAACCCCTGAAGAATTTTTATATGGTTCACGGCGGTCTAAAACCCATCAATGATAAATACCAGTGGCTCCCCCTCTGATCCTTCATATATTAACTCTGTAATTTGGGATCCAGGTGATGCTGATGCCATTCACATTGTATATAACTGACAGCGGATGGGACATTTTCTGGAAAATATTAAGGTAGAAAAATTAACTCATTCTTGGTAAATGTCCAATCTGCATCCATCCAGCTGTTGCAAAACTACAACTTCCATCATGCCTGGACAGCCTTCAGCTATTAGGAAATGCTGGGAGTTGTAGTTTTGCAACAGCTGGAGTGCCATAGGTTGGGCATCCCTGACCTATACTATACAAGACATGGCAAATATACATAAAAGTTACACTGACCTTAGCGTTGAACGAATAAAAGTTCACAAAGTGGACTTCGATCTGAATTTCATAAAAAATTTGATTTGCAGCTAAGCTTCGTGGCAACAAATCAATTTTCCCTAAAATGGCGGTAAAAGAAAAAAAAATCATACTCACCTTATCCATTTCACGCGAAGAGTCCTCCGTGGCCATCTTGAGTGAATATCCTGTGCGAAATCTCATGCGCAGTGACGTAGTACATCACCACACAGGCCAGCGTGATGACGACATCATGCACCGTGCAAGATTTTGCTCTGGATCTTCAAGCAAGATGGCCGCAGCGGGCTGTTCATGATCAAATTAATAAGGTGAGTATTTTTACATTTTTTTAACAGATTAAACCCTGACAGCCTCAATGGTCATCTCAGATGCCGTGATCAGTGATGAATGCAGCATCTGAGGGGTTCAATGATGGGGGGTGGCGCATTCGCCATTCCCTGCTATTGCGCCCGCTACTCACAAAGAAATGCTCTTCGTGAAAAAGTAATTAGTTACAAAGCAATTTTCTTTGTGAAATTCAGCGAAGCAGCCGAATCAAAGTTTTGAGAACTTCGCTAATCTCTAAGTGACCAGATTAGATAACCATAAAAAACATATAAGTGGATTTCTTATGTTAATTTTAGATATTTTTGTTCACTTATCAACAGGGAAAGCATCGCATTAGACATTGGTTAAGATGAAACCTGTCTGATATTTGTTTCTCTCAGGGGAACTGTAGTACTGCATGCCAGGCATTCAGGTGTAGGGCCTACCATGTAATGCATGGACATGTTCGATCCAGCATTAGTGCACTTTGTTAGTGGCTCTCTGCTTTGGATCATAGCAAAAAATATCTTTAAGAATCAAAATGCAAAAGCTTGTATGTTCATTCCCAGTTAACAACCTGAAACCTAGTGTGAGGTTCCCTTTAACCACCTCCGGACCGCCTAACGCAGGATCGCGTTCCGGAGGTGGCAGCGCTGCGCACAGTCACGCATATACGCGTCATCTCGCGATGGCCGAGATTTCCTGTGAACGCGCGCACACAGGCGCGCGCGCTCACAGGCGCGCGCGCTCACAGGAACGGAAGGTAAGAGAGTTGATCTCCAGCCTGCCAGCGGCGATCGTTCGCTGGCAGGCTGGAGATGTGTTTTTTTTAACCCCTAACAGGTATATTAGACGCTGTTTTGATAACAGCGTCTAATATACCTGCTACCTGGTCCTCTGGTGGTCCCCTTTGTTTGGATCGACCACCAGAGGACACAGGTAGCTCAGTAAAGTAGCACCAAGCACCACTACACTACACTACACCCCCCCCCCGTCACTTATTAACCCCTTATTAGCCCCTGATCACCCCATATAGACTCCCTGATCACCCCCCTGTCATTGATTACCCCCCTGTCATTGATCACCCCCCTGTAAAGCTCCATTCAGATGTCCGCATGATTTTTACGGATCCACTGATAGATGGATCGGATCCGCAAAACGCATCCGGACGTCTGAATGAAGCCTTACAGGGGCGTGATCAATGACTGTGGTGATCACCCCATATAGACTCCCTGATCACCCCCCTGTCATTGATTACCCCCCTGTCATTGATTACCCCCCTGTAAAGCTCCATTCAGACGTCCGCATGATTTTTACGGATCCACTGATAGATGGATCGGATCCGCAAAACGCATCCGGACGTCTGAATGAAGCCTTACAGGGGCGTGATCAATGACTGTGGTGATCACCCCATATAGACTCCCTGATCACCCCCCTGTAAAGCTCCATTCAGATGTCCGCATGATTTTTACGGATGCACTGATAGATGGATCCGATCGGCAAAACGCATCCGGACGTCTGAATGAAGCCTTACAGGGGCATGATCAATGACTGTGGTGATCACCCCATATAGACTCCCTGATCACCCCCCTGTAAAGCTCCATTCAGATGTCCGCATGATTTTTACGGATGCACTGATAGATGGATCCGATCCGCAAAACGCATCCGGACGTCTGAATGAAGCCTTACAGGGGCATGATCAATGACTGTGGTGATCACCCCCCTGTCATTGATTACCCCCCTGTAAAGCTCCATTCAGATGTCCGCATGATTTTTACGGATGCACTGATAGATGGATCGGATCCGCAAAACGCATCCGGACGTCTGAATGAAGCCTTACAGGGGCATGATCAATGACTGTGGTGATCACCCCATATAGACTCCCTGATCACCCCCCTGTAAAGCGCCATTCAGATGTCCGCATGATTTTTACGGATGCACTGATAGATGGATCCGATCCGCAAAACGCATCCGGACGTCTGAATGAAGCCTTACAGGGGCATGATCAATGACTGTGGTGATCACCCCCCTGTCATTGATCAACCCCCTGTAAAGCTCCATTCAGATGTCCGCATGATTTTTACGGATGCACTGATAGATGGATCGGATCCGCAAAACGCATCCGGACGTCTGAATGAAGCCTTACAGGGGCGTGATCAATGACTGTGGTGATCACCCCATATAGACTCCCTGATCACCCCCCTGTCATTGATTACCCCCCTGTAAAGCTCCATTCAGATGTCCGCATGATTTTTACGGATGCACTGATAGATGGATCGGATCCGCAAAACGCATACGGACGTCTGAATGAAGCCTTACAGGGGCGTGATCAATGACTGTGGTGATCACCCCATATAGACTCCCTGATCACCCCCCTGTCATTGATTACCCCCCTGTAAAGCTCCATTCAGATGTCCGCATGATTTTTACGGATGCACTGATAGATGGATCGGATCCGCAAAACGCATACGGACGTCTGAATGAAGCCTTACAGGGGCGTGATCAATGACTGTGGTGATCACCCCATATAGACTCCCTGATCACCCCCCTGTCATTGATTACCCCCTTGTCATTGATTACCCCCCTGTAAAGCTCCATTCAGACGTCCGCATGATTTTTACGGATCCACTGATAGATGGATCGGATCCGCAAAACGCATACGGACGTCTGAATGAAGCCTTACACGGGCGTGATCAATGACTGTGGTTATCACCCCATATAGACTCCCTGATCACCCCCCTGTCATTGATCACCCCCCCTGTCATTGATCACCCCTCTGTCATTGATCACCCCTCTGTAAGGCTCCATTCAGACATTTTTTTGGCCCAAGTTAGCGGAATTTTTTTATTTTTTTCTTACAAAGTCTCATATTCCACTAACTTGTGTCAAAAAATAAAATCTCACATGAACTCACCATACCGCTCACGGAAACCAAATGCGTAAAATTTTTTAGACATTTATATTCCAGACTTCTTCTCACGCTTTAGGGCCCCTAGAATGCCAGGGCAGTATAAATACCCCACATGTGACCCCATTTCGGAAAGAAGACACCCCCAGGTATTCCGTGAGGGGCATATTGAGTCCATGAAAGATTGAAATTTTTTCCCAAGTTAGCGGAACGGGAGACTTTGTGAGAAAAAAATTAAAAATATCAATTTCCGCTAACTTGTGCCAAAAAAAAAAAATTTCTATGAACTCGCCATGCCCCTCATTGAATACCTTGGGGTGTCTTCTTTCCAAAATGGGGTCACATGTGGGGTATTTATACTGCCCTGGCATTCTAGGGGCCCCAAAGCGTGAGAAGAATTCTGGTATCCAAATGTCTAAAAATGCCCTCCTAAAAGGAATTTGGGCACCTTTGCGCATCTAGGCTGCAAAAAAGTGTCACACATCTGGTATCGCCGTACTCAGGAGAAGTTGGGGAATGTGTTTTGGGGTGTCATTTTACATATACCCATGCTGGGTGAGAGAAATATCTTGGTCAAATGCCAACTTTGTATAAAAAAATGGGAAAAGTTGTCTTTTGCCAAGATATTTCTCTCACCCAGCAAGGGTATATGTAAAATGACACCCCAAAACACATTCCCCAACTTCTCCTGAATACGGCGATACCACATGTGTGAAACTTTTTTGCAGCCTAGGTGGGCAAAGGGGCCCACATTCCAAAGAGCACCTTTAGGATTTCACAGGTCATTTACCTACTTACCACACATTAGGGCCCCTGGAAAATGCCAGGGCAGTATAACTACCCCACAAGTGACCCCATTTTGGAAAGAAGACACCCCAAGGTATTCCGTGAGGGGCATGGCGAGTTCCTCGAATTTTTTATTTTTTGTCACAAGTTAGTGGAAAATGCTGATTTTTTTTTTTTTTTTTTTCATACAAAGTCTCATATTCCACTAACTTGTGACAAAAAATAAAAACTTCCATGAACTCACTATGCCCATCAGCGAATACCTTGGGGTCTCTTCTTTCCAAAATGGGGTCACTTGTGGGGTAGTTATACTGCCCTGGCATTCTAGGGGCCCAAATGTGTGGTAAGGAGTTTGAAATCAAATTCTGTAAAAAATGACCTGTGAAATCCGAAAGGTGCTCTTTGGAATATAGGCCCCTTTGCCCACCTAGGCTACAAAAAAGTGTCACACATCTGGTATCTCCGTACTCAGGAGAAGGTGGGGAATGTGTTTTGGGGTGTCATTTTACATATACCCATGCTGGGTGAGAGAAATATCTTGGCAAAAGACAACTTTTCCCATTTTTTTATACAAAGTTGGCATTTGACCAAGATATTTCTCTCACCCAGCATGGGTATATGTAAAATGACACCCCAAAACACATTCCCCACCTTCTCCTGAGTACGGAGATACCAGATGTGTGACACTTTTTTGCAGCCTAGGTGGGCAAAGGGGCCCATATTCCAAAGAGCACCTTTCGGATTTCACAGGTCATTTTTTACAGAATTTGATTTCAAACTCCTTACCACACATTTGGGCCTCTAGAATGCCAGGGCAGTATAACTACCCCACACGTGACCCCATTTTGGAAAGAAGAGACCCCAAGGTATTCGCTGATGGGCATAGTGAGTTCATGGAAGTTTTTATTTTTTGTCACAAGTTAGTGGAATATTAGACTTTGTATGAAAAAAAAAAAAAAAAAAAAAAATCATCATTTTCCACTAACTTGTGACAAAAAATAAAAAATTCTAGGAACTTGCCATGCCCCTCACGGAATACCTTGGGGTGTCTTCTTTCCAAAATGGGGTCACTTGTGGGGTAGTTATACTGCCCTGGCATTCTAGGGGCCCAAATGTGTGGTAAGGAGTTTGAAATCAAATTCTGTAAAAAATGACCTGTGAAATCCGAAAGGTGCTCTTTGGAATATGGGCCCCTTTGCCCACCTAGGCTGCAAAAAAGTGTCACACATCTGGTATTGCCGTACTCAGGAGAAGGTGGGGAATGTGTTTTGGGGTGTAATTTTACATATACCCATGCTGGGTGAGAGAAATATCTTGGCAAAAGACAACTTTTCCCATTTTTTTTATACAAAGTTGGCATTTGACCAAGATATTTATCTCACCCAGCATGGGTATATGTAAAAAGACACCCCAAAACACATTCCCCACCTTCTCCTGAGTACGGAGATACCAGATGTGTGACACTTTTTTGCAGCCTAGGTGGGCAAAGGGGCCCATATTCCAAAGAGCACCTTTCGGATTTCACAGGTCATTTTTTACAGAATTTGATTTCAAACTCCTTACCACACATTTGGGCCCCTAAAATGCCAGGGCAGTATAACTACCCCACAAGTGACCCCATTTTGGAAAGAAGAGACCCCAAGGTATTTCGTGATGGGCATAGTGAGTTCATAGAAGTTTTTATTTTTTGTCACAAGTTAGTGGAATATGAGACTTTGTAAGAAAAAAAAATAAATAAATAAAAATCATCATTTTCCGCTAACTTGTGACAAAAAATAAAAAGTTCTATGAACTCACTATGCCCATCAGCGAATACCTTAGGGTGTGTACTTTCCGAAATGGGGTCATTTGTGGGGTGTTTGTACTGTCTGGCCATTGTAGAACCTCAGGAAACATGACAGGTGCTCAGAAAGTCAGAGCTGCTTCAAAAAGCGGAAATTCACATTTTTGTACCATAGTTTGTAAACGCTATAACTTTTACCCAAACCATTTTTTTTTTACCCAAACATTTTTTTTTATCAAAGACATGTAGAACTATAAATTTAGAGCAAAATTTCTATATGGATCTCGTTTTTTTTGCAAAATTTTACAACTGAAAGTGAAAAATGTCATTTTTTTGCAAAAAAATCGTTAAATTTCGATTAATAACAAAAAAAGTAAAAATGTCAGCAGCAATGAAATACCACCAAATGAAAGCTCTATTAGTGAGAAGAAAAGGAGGTAAAATTCATTTGGGTGGTAAGTTGCATGACCGAGCAATAAACGGTGAAAGTAGTGTAGGTCAGAAGTGTAAAAAGTGGCCTGGTCTTTCAGGGTGTTTAAGCACTGGGGGCTGAGGTGGTTAAAGAAGCATGGGCAAGAGGTATCACTAGTTTTTTCCTACTTCATATCCTTATTTATTTTTGATACAGGTAAAGCAGTCAACAAATCTCAGTCTTAATAGAAAAGTCTTAACATAATTAAAACGTGCAGTACCCACAACTACAGTTGCAAGAAAAAGTATGTGAACCCTTTGGAATGATATGGATTTCTGCACAAATTGGTCATAAAATGTGATCTCATCTTCATCTAAGTCACAACAATAGACAATCACAGTCTGCTTAAACTAATAACACACAAAGAATTAAATGTTACCATGTTTTTTATTGAACACACCATGTAAACATTCACAGTGCAGGTGGAAAAAGTATGTGAACCCCTAGACTAATGACATCTCCAAGAGCTAATTGGAGTGAGGTGTCATCCAACTGGAGTCCAATCAATGAGATGAGATTGGAGGTGTTGGTTACAGCTGCCCTGCCCTATAAAAAACACACACCAGTTCTGGGTTTGCTTTACACAAGAAGCATTGCCTCATGTGAATGATGCCTTACACAAAAGAGCTCTCAGAAGATCTACAATTAAGAATTGTTGACTTACATAAAGCTGGAAAGGGTTATAAAAGTATCTCCAAAAGCCTTGCTCTTCATCAGTCCACGGTAAGACAAATTGTCTATAAATGGAGAAAGTTCAGCACTGCTGCTACTTTCCCTAGGAGTGGCCGTCCTGCAAAGATGACTGCAAGAGCACAGCGCAGACTGCTTAATGAGGTGAAGAAGAATCCTAGAGTGTCAGCTAAAGACTTACAAAAGTCTCCAGCATATGCTAACATCCCTGTTAGCGAATCTGCGATATGTAAAACACTAAACAAGAATGGATTTCATGGGAGGATACCACAGAGGAAGCCATTGCTGTCCTAAAAAAACATTGCTGCACGTTCACAGTTGGCACAAGACAAGAGCACCTGGATGTTCCACAGCAGTACTGGCAAAATATTCTGTGGACAGATGAAACCAAAGTTGAGTTGTTTGGAAGAAACACACAACACTATGTGTGGAGAAATAGAGGCACAGCACACCAACATCAAAATCTCATCCCAACTGTGAAGTATGCTGGTGGGGGCAACATGGTTTAGGGCTGCTTTGCTGCGCAGGGCCTGGGTGGATTGCTATCCTCGAAGGAAAAATAAATTGCCAAGTTTATCAAGACATTTTGCAGGAGAACTTAAGGCTTCTGTCCCTCAGCTGAAGATCAACAGAAGATGGATGTTGCAACAGGACAATGACCCAAAGCATAGAAGTAAATCAACAACAGAATGACTTAAACAGAAGAAAATACGCCTTCTGGAGTGGCCCAGTCAGAGTCATCCCAAGAATATTGCTGAACTGAAACAGTTCTGTAAAGAGGAATGGTCAATAATTACTCCTGACTAGAGTTGAGCGAACACCTGGATGTTCGGGTTCGAGAAGTTCGGCCGAACTTCACGGAAATGTTCGGGTTCGGGATCCGAACCCGAAACGAACTTCGTCCCGAACCCGAACCCCATTGAAGTCAATGGGGACCCGAACTTTTGGGCACTAAAAAGGCTGTAAAACAGCCCAGGAAAGAGCTAGAGGGCTGCAAAATGCAGCAACATGTAGGTAAATCCCCTGCAAACAAATGTGGATAGGGAAATGAATTAAAATAAAAATAAAAAAAATAAAAATGACCCAATATCAATTGGACAGAGGTCCCATAGCAGAGAATCTGGCTTCACGTCAGCAGAGAATCAGTCTCTTCATGTCATAGCAAAGAATCTGGCTTCATGTCAGCACAGAATCAGTCTCTTCATGCCATAGCAGAGAATCTGGCTTCATATCAGCACAGAATCAGTCTTCATGTCATAGCAGAGAATCAGGCTTCACGTCACCCACCACTGGAACAGGCCACTGTCACACATTTAGGCCCAGGCACCCAGGCAGAGGAGAGAGGTCCCGTAACAGAGAATCTGGCCTTATGTCAGCGCAGAATCAGTCTTCATGTCATAGCAGAGAATCAGGCTTCACGTCACCCACCACTGGAACAGGCCACTGTCACACATTTAGGCCCCGGCACTCAGGCAGAGGAGAGAGGTCCCGTAACAGAGAATCTGGCCTTATGTCAGCGCAGAATCAGTCTTCATGTCATAGCAGAGAATCAGGCTTCACGTCACCCACCACTGGAACAGGCCACTGTCACACATTTAGGCCCAGGCACCCAGGCAGAGGAGAGAGGTCCCGTAACAGAGAATCTGGCCTTATGTCAGCTCAGAATCAGTCTTCATGTCATAGCAGAGAATCAGGCTTCACGTCACCCACCACTGGAACAGGCCACTGTCACACATTTAGGCCCAGGCACCCAGGCAGAGGAGAGAGGTCCCGTAACAGAGAATCTGGCCTTATGTCAGCGCAGAATCAGTCTTCATGTCATAGCAGAGAATCGGGCTTCACGTCACCCACCACTGTACCTGGCCTCTGCTGTTGCAAAAAACCTCCCTCTGAGTCACTTCGAAGAGACTGGCCTGAAAGTGCTAAAAATGACCCCTCTTCCTCCTCTTCCTCCTGGGCCACCTCCTCTTCCATCATCGCCCTAAGTGTTTTCTCAAGGAGACATAGAAGTGGTATTGTAACGCTGATAACGGCGTCATCGCCACTGACCATGTTGGTGGAGTACTCGAAACAACGCAACATGGCACACAGGTCTCGCATGGAGGCCCAGTCATTGGTGGTGAAGTGTGTCTGATCCACAGTGCGACTGACCCGTGCGTGCTGCAGCTGAAACTCCACTATGGCCTGCTGCTGCTCGCACAGTCTGTCCAGCATATGCAAGGTGGAGTTCCACCTGGTGGGTACGTCGCACATGAGGCGGTGAGCGGGAAGGCCGAAGTTACGCTGTAGCGCAGACAGGCGAGCAGCGGCAGAGTGTGAACGCCGGAAGCGCGAACAGACGGCCCGCACTTTATGCAGCAGCTCTGACATGTTGGGGTAGTTGCGAATGAACTTCTGCACCACCAAATTCAGCACATGCGCCAGGCAAGGGATGTGCGTCAAACCGGCTAGTCCCAGAGCTGCAACGAGATTTCGCCCATTATCGCACACCACCAGGCCGGGCTTGAGGCTCACCAGCAGCAACCACTCGTCAGTCTGTTGTTCTATACCCCGCCACAACTCCTGTGCGGTGTGGGGCCTGTCCCCCAAACATATCAGTTTCAGAATGGCTTGCTGACGTTTACCCCGGGCTGTGCTGAAGTTGGTGGTGAAGGTGTGTGGCTGACTGGATGAGCAGGTGGAAGAAGAGGAGGAGGAAGCTGAGTAGGAGGAGGAGGAGACAGGAGGCAAAGAATGTTGCCCTGCGATCCTTGGCGGCGGAAGGACGTGCGCCAAACAGCTCTCCGCCTGGGGCCCAGCCGCCACTACATTTACCCAGTGTGCAGTTAGGGAGATATAGTGTCCCTGGCCGTGCTTACTGGTCCACGTATCTGTGGTTAGGTGGACCTTGCCACAGATGGCGTTGCGCAGTGCACACTTGATTTTATCGGACACTTGTTTGTGCAGGGAAGGCACGGCTCTCTTGGAGAAGTAGTGGCGGCTGGGAACAACATACTGTGGGACAGCAAGTGACATGAGCTGTTTAAAGCTGTGTGTGTCCACCAGCCTAAATGACAGCATTTCATAGGCCAGTAGTTTAGAAATGCTGGCATTCAGGGCCAGGGATCGAGGGTGGCTAGGTGGGAATTTACGCTTTCTCTCAAATGTTTGTGAGATGGAGAGCTGAATGCTGCCGTGTGACATGGTTGAGATGCTTGGTGACGCAGGTGGTGGTGTTGGTGGTACATCCCATGTTTGCTGGGCGGCAGGTGCCAACGTTCCTCCAGAGGCAGAGGAAGAGGCCGAGGCGGCGGCAGCAGCAGCAGAAGAGGCCGAGGCGGCGGCAGCAGCAGAAGAGGCCGAGGCGGCAGCAGCAGAAGAGGTAGCAGGGGGAGCCTGAGTGACTTCCTTGTTTTTAAGGTGTTTACTCCACTGCAGTTCATGCTTTGCATGCAGGTGCCTGGTCATGCAGGTTGTGTAAAGGTTCAGAACGTTAATGCCTCGCTTCAGGCTCTGATGGCACAGCGTGCAAACCACTCGGGTCTTGTCGTCAGCACATTGTTTGAAGAAGTGCCATGCCAGGGAACTCCTTGAAGCTGCCTTTGGGGTGCTCGGTCCCAGATGGCGGCGGTCAGTAGCAGGCGGAGTCTCTTGGCAGCGGGTGTTCTGATTTTGCCCACTGCTCCCTCTTTTGCTACGCTGTTGGCTCGGTCTCACCACTGCCTCTTCCTCCGAACTCTGAAAGTCAGTGGCATGACCTTCATTCCATGTGGGGTCTAGGACCTCATCGTCCCCTGCATCGTCTTCCACCCAGTCTTGATCCCTGACCTCCTGTTCAGTCTGCACACTGCAGAAAGACGCAGCAGTTGGCACCTGTGTTTCGTCATCATCAGAGACGTGCTGAGGTGGTATTCCCATGTCCTCATCATCAGGAAACATAAGTGGTTGTGCGTTAGTGCATTCTATCTCTTCCACCCCTGGTGAAGGGCTAAGTGCATGCCCTTGGGAAACCCTGGCAGCAGAGTCTTCAAACAGCATAAGAGACTGCTGCATAACTTGAGGCTCAGACAGTTTCCCTGATATGCATGGGGGTGATGTGACAGACTGATGGGCTTGGTTTTCATGCGCCTTCTGTGCGCTTTCTGCAGAAGACTGGGTGGGAGATAATGTGAACGTGCTGGATGCACTGTCGGCCACCCAATTGACTAATGCCTGTACCTGCTCAAGCGTTACCATCCTTAGAACGGCATTGGGCCCCACCAAATATCCCTGTAAATTCTGGCGGCTACTGGGACCTGAGGTAGTTGGTACACTAGGACGTGTGGCTGTGGCAGAACGGCCACGTCCTCTCCCAGCACCAGAGGGTCCACTAACACCACCACGACCATGTCCACGTCCGCGTCCGCGTCCCTTATTAGATGTTTTCCTCATTGTTCCCGTTCACCACAATTTTGAGAATGGCAAATTTGGGAATAGTTTTTCAACCCAGAACAAAAAGTGTGCTTTTACGGTCACTACAAATAACTTGACCAGCTAAAACAGTACAGATTTGGTTGAATAGAAATGTGAGGCCTGTTTTTTTTTGCGCTGTGTGACAGGTATAGGTTTAATCACAGAATCAGACTTCTATCTGCACGGTAGCGTGTGTCTTAGGTTTTTCTGAATGACACTATCAGTACCTTCAATGTAAGATATCCTTTTTGGGATAGATTTTAAGTAGGCCTCAAATACCAGAAACTTGCTATTTTGAGAATGGCAAATTTGGGAATAGTTTTTCAACCCAGAAAAAAAAAATTTGCTTTTACGGTCACTAGAAATAACTTGACCAGCTAAAACAGTACTGATTTGGTTGAATAGAAATGTGAGGCCTGTTTTTTTTTGCGCTGTGGGACAGGTATAGGTTTAATCTCAGAATCAGACTTCTATCTGCACGGTAGCGTGTGTCTTAGGTTTTTCTGAATGACACTATCAGTACCTTCAATGTAAGATATCCTTTTTGGGATAGATTTCAAGTAGGCCTCAAATACCAGAAACTAGTTATTTTGAGAATGGCAAATTTGGGAATAGTTTTTCAATCCAGAAAATAAAAAGTGCTTTTACGGTCACTACAAATAACTTGACCAGCTAAAACAGTACAGATTTGGTTGAATAGAAATGTGAGGCCTGTTTTTTTTTGCGCTGTGTGACAGGTATATGTTTTAATCACAGAATCAGACTTCTATCTGCACGGTAGCGTGTGTCTTAGGTTTTTCTGAATGACACTATCAGTACCTTCAATGTAAGATATCCTTTTTGGGATAGATTTCAAGTAGGCCTCAAATACCAGAAACTAGTTATTTTGAGAATGGCAAATTTGGGAATAGTTTTTCAATCCAGAAAATAAAAAGTGCTTTTACGGTCACTAGAAATAACTTGACCAGCTAAAACAGTACAGATTTGGTTGAATAAAGATGTGAGGCCTGTTTTTTTTGGCGCTGTGTGACAGGTATAGGTTTAATCACAGAATCAGACTTCTATCTGCACGGTAGCGTGTGTCTTAGGTTTTTCTGAATGACACTATCAGCACCTTCAATGTAAGATATCCTTTTTGGGATAGATTTCAAGTAGGCCTCATATACCAGAAACTAGTTATTTTGAGAATGGCAAATTTGGGAATAGTTTTTCAACCCAGAACAAAATGTGTGCTTTTACGGTCACTACAAATAACTTGACCAGCTAAAACAGTACAGATTTGGTTGAATAGAAATGTCAGGTCTATTTTTTAGGCGCTGGGTGACAGGCTCAACTTGCCCCTGATGTAGTATATGGCCAAAAAATAACCACACTGTTGATGGTTAAATGCACTTGGGTGACACAGGCTCAGCCTGCACCAGATGTAGTATATGGCCAAAAAATAATCAGACTGTTGATGGTTAAATGCACTTCGGTGACACAGGCTCAGCCTGCAGCTGATGTAGGATATAGCACAAAATAACCACACTATTGATGGTTAAATACACTTGGTGATAGCTTGTGCTGGCGCACCACAAGTCACAAAATGGCCGCCGATCACCCCAGAAAAAAAGTGATCTAAAAACGCTCTGGGCAGCCTCAAAAAAGTGAGCAAGTCAATATTAGCACTTCAATGATCCACAGCTGCAGATCGATCACAGAATGAAGTCTTTTGGAGGAGTTAATCTGCCTAATCTCGCCCTAACGTCGCAGCTGCAACCTCTCCCTATGCTTCAATCAGCAGAGTGACGTGCAGCGCAACGTGACCCAAGCTTTTATAGAGGCTGGGTCACATGCTGCACTGGCCAATCACAGCCATGCCAATAGTAGGCAAGGCTGTGATGGCCTCTTGGGGCAAGTAGTATGACGCTTGTTGATTGGCTGCTTTGCAGCCTTTCAAAAAGCACCAAGAAAGCGCCGAACACCGAACCCGAACACAGACTTTTACGAAAATGTTCGGGTTCGGGTCCGTGTCACGGACCCCCCAAATACAGTTCGGGTTCGCTCATCCCTACTCCTGACTGTTGTGCACGTCTGATCTGCAACTACAGGAAACGTTTGGTTGAAGTTATTGCTGCCAAAAGAGGTTCAACCAGTTATTAAATCCAAGGGTTCACATACTTTTTCCACCTGCATGTTTAGATGGTGTGTTCAATAAAAACATTGTAACATTAGATTTTTGGTGTGGTATTAGTTTAAGCAGACTGTGATTGTCTATTGTTGCGACTTAGATGAAGATCAGATCACATTTTATGACCAATTTGTGCAATAATCCATATCATTCCAAAGGGTTCACATACTTTTTCTTGCAACTGTATATCAAGTTTGCTTAAAGTGTAAATCAGTTTTTAAAACAAGTTTTCATAATGGCTGTTCTTCTTTGTACAATCATAACAAACTGGTGTTTTTTGGCTTCCCTAAAGTCTCTTTTAGCCTAATTGTTCAATTTTTCAGTTGCACAGCTAGATACATTTCACTCAGAAGCAATGGGTATCTCGCTTCTGTTGAATCTGCCAGTAAGGTATGCAGTGACCTCACTTTCTTTACTTCCCACTATGTTTGTTTTTTATAGGTTGCTCAGAAGCTGATAAGGAGAGACACACAGAAGCTTCTCTGCTCTTCATAAACAGTGTAGAAGCAATTCTTTTATCAGGCTCAGGGTCTCAGCTAGCTCTGAGATGCCCCCACTTCCTCTCAGCCATCTTCTGAGTCTCTGTTACCACAGACGGACCTTGCCTGAGAACAGACAGTGGATTGAAAATTAGGTGGAAGTGAGATCCCTAGTGGCCATGACTAGAGATGAGCGAATCGAATCAGACGCAGTGGAATTTGATCCGATTTTCAGGAAAAATTTGGTTCACAACTAATGCGAATCTCCTCGCACTGGTAACGAATCGCAATTTTTCCTAAAATGGCGGCTACACGTGTAAGGACATGGGGCAAGGAACTCTGGTAAGGCGGGCTGACCCATAATGCCATGCATGCAGCCAATCAGCAGGCAGCCAGCCCTGTGATGTCATAACTCTATAAATACGGCGGCCATCTTAGAGTCAGACATTTTTCAGTGTTCTGACTGCAGGGACAGAAATGAAAAGGTGCTAGGGACAGCAATAGGAAAAACCTCATTGTGAAAAAAACAGAAAAAACTATTTATAAGTGCAGGAAAAGGATAGGGAGGAATCATTACACAGCATCTTCGTGCAGGGAGATATGTCGGAAGTCGCTAGGGACAGTGCTAGAAAAACCTCATTGTGAAAAAAAGCGATTTACAAGTGCAGCGAAACATTATTTGGGGATCTAAATAGCCATTATACAGCTCTGGCATACCAGCAATTAGTTCTTGTTTTTGGGGTGCAAGTGCTATGTTGAAAAGCCTTTAGTTGCTTTGGGAGAGATCGGTTTTTATATACACTCACCTAAAGAATTATTAGGAACACCTGTTCTATTTCTCATTAATGCAATTATCTAGTTAACCAATCACATGGCAGTTGCTTCAATGCATTTAGGGGAGTGGTCCTGGTCAAGACAATCTCCTGAACTCCAAACTGAATGTCAGAATGGGAAAGAAAGGTGATTTAAAGGGTTTCTGTCACCCCACTAAAGTGATTTTTTTTTTTTGGGCTAGTTAAATTAGTTATATAGCGATATATTAAAATATAATAGTGTTCCTTACTTTGATCCAGCAGTTTAGTCAAAAAACGAAGTTTTATCATATGCAAATCCGGTCTCTACCAGCAAGTAGGGCGTCTACTTGCTGGTAGCTGCTGCAGAAATCCGCCCCCTCCTCTTGTTGATTGACAGGGCCAGCCGGGATCTCCTCCTCCGGCCAGCCCTGTCGGCATTTCAAAAATCGCGCGCCCGTGTTGAATCTGCGCAGGCGCTCTGAGATGAGGAGGCTCGTCTCCTCAGAGCTCCCTCAGTGCGCCTGCGCCGATGACATCATCGAAATAGAAGACGTTGGACTGTTGAAGACTGGAAAAATGTTGCCTGGTCTGATGAGTCTCGATTTCTGTTGAGACATTCAAATACGAATTTGGCGTAAACAGAATGAGAACATGTATCCATCCTCTAATGGCTACTTCCAGCAGGATAATGCACCATGTCACAAAGCTCAAATCATTTCAAATTGGTTTCTTGAGCATGACAATGAGTTCACTGTACTAAAATGGCCCCCACAGTCACCAGATCTCAACCCAATAGAGCATCTTTGGGATGTGGTGGAACGGGAGCTTCGTGCCCTGGATGTGCATCCCTCAAATCTCCATCAACTGCAAGATGCTATCCTATCAATAGGGCCAACATTTCTAAAGAATGCTATCAGCACCTTGTGGAATCAATGCCACGTAGAATTAAGGCAGTTCTGAAGGCAAAAGGGGGTCCAACACCGTATTAGTATGGTGTTCCTAATACTTTTTTAGGTGAGTGTATATTATGAACATCCTGTAGTATACACTTTTAACCACAAGGTGGCAGCTAACCAGCTGTGTGAGCCTCTATACATTTATTTGTTTCTAAGACAACTGTAAAGAGAAGGTTGAATGCTATTTGCAGTTTTCAAATCTACCTATGAACTCAGAGTTGAAGTTGCTGAAACCACTCCTATCAAGTTAAGGAGCCAATAGTCTTTTCTTTAGGAACACCCCTTTTGTGATGTCATGTCTCCTGTTTAAGTGAATGTATCTTGAATAAAGCGCTCTTGCTCAGGGAGATGAGAAGAGCTTTCCATGAAACTAACTTGTGTGCCTGGTCTCATTATGAAAGCAGTATGGAACGTGCATACTTACAGTGAGGAACAGAAGTATTTGAACACTCTGCGATTTTGCAGGTTCTTCCACTTAGAAATCATGGAGGGGTCTGAAATTCACATTGTAGGTTCATTACCACTCTGAGATACAGAATAAATAAATAAAAATTCAGGTAATCACATTGTATGATTTTTAAAGCATTTATTTGTCTTGCACTGCTGAATATATGTATTTGAACACCTGAGAAACAGCAAGAATTCTGGCTCTCAAAGACCTGTTACTGTGCCTTTAAAAAGTCCCCCTCTACTCCACTCATTAATCTAACTTAGTAGCACCTGTCTGAGCTATTTAAAGAAACCTGTCCACCCCACAGTCAGTCAGACGCCAACTACTACCATGGGCAAGACCAAAGAGCTGTTAAAAGACACCAGAGACAAAATTGTGGACCTCCACAAGGCTGGAAAGGGCTACGGAGCAATTGCCAAGCAGCTTGATGAAAATAGATCAACTGTTGGAGCAATTGTTAGAAAATGGAAGAGCCTAAAGACGACTGTCAGTCTCCCTTGGACTGGGGCTCCATGCAAGATCTTACCTCATGAGGTATCACTGATGATAAGAAAGGTGAGAAACAGCCCAGAACTACAAGGGAGGAGCTGGTCAATGACATGAAGAGAGCTGGTACCACAGTTTCAAAGGTAACTGTCGGTAGAACACTGCGCCGTCATGGTTTAAAATCATGAATTGCACGGAAGGTTTCCCTTCTCAAGTCATCACATGTCCAGGCCCGTCTGAAATTTGCCAATGACCATCTGGATGATCCAGAGGAGGCATGGGAGAAAGTCATGTGGTCAAATAAGACCAAAGTAGAACTTTTTGGTCTAAACTTCACTCGTGTTACGGAGGAAAAAGAAGGATGAGTTGCATCCCAAGAACACCATCCCTACTGTGAAGCATGGGTGTGGTAATATCATGCTTTGGGGGTGCTTTTCTTCCAAGGGGACAGGACGACTGCACTGTATTAAGGAGAGGATGAATGGGGCCATTTATTGTGAGATTTTGAGCAATAACCTCCTTTTCTCAGTCAGAGCATTGAAGATGGGTCGTGGCTGGGTCTTCCAACATGACAACGACTCGAAGCACACAGCCAGGATAACCAAGGAGTGGCTCCGTAAGAAGCATATCAAGGTTCTGGAGTGGCCTAGCCAGTCTCCAGACCTAAATCCAATAGAACATCTTTGGAGGGAGCTGAAACTCCGTGTTTTGCTCAGCGACAGCCCCGAAACCTGACAGATCTAGAGGAGAACTGTGTGGAGGAGTGGGCCAAAATCCCTGTTGCAGTGTGTGCAAACCTGGTCAAGAACTACAGGAAACGTTTGACCTCTGTAATTGCAAACAAAGGCTTCTGTACCAAATTTTAACACTGATTTTCTCAGGTTTTCAAATAAATACTTATGTTCAGCAGTGCAAGACAAATAAATTCTTAAAAAAACATACAATGTGATTTCCAGATTTTTTTTTTATTCTGTCTCTCAGAGTGGTAATGCACCTACAATGTGAATTTCAGACCCCTCCATTATTAAGTGGGAGAACTTGTAAAAACGCAGGGTGTTAAAATACTTCTGTTCCTCACTGTATACTTCAAATTTGGCACCACACAAAAAAGATAAAAATCACTTAAGTTGCGATAACAAATTGGCGTCCCTGGGTGGGCAGACAGCTTGCGTAGCTTCCGATTCAAATACCACGATATCGACTTAAACTGAACCATCAGACGAGATCACATGCTGCAGCAAGGTAAGAAAGCTTTATTTCTTACGAATCTCCTCTGAAACTTCCGCTTTTGTGGATTCTCAAGAGTTGAATTGGTTTTATCGTGATAGAAGGGTTCAAATTATATCTGATCTGTCCTTTAGAATGAAAGAACTCATTAGAAAATTCATTTTTTGTGTGGCTCATGTGATAGGACGTGCTGGAACAAAGTGGAAATTGGTAGACAGCTGATAGCTGAATATCCATGATATAGAATTGGACCTAAGCCAAGCTCTGACGAGAGTTTTGGAGATTCATGAGTAGTGATCATGGGTCCTCATGATGGGAATTAAGTAGTATTAACACCAATTGCATAGTATTGTGCGTACCCTAATCAGGCTAGATAGCAGTCGAATATCTTAAAAACTCTGTTCCGTAGGATAAGTATTGCTTGGATATCTTTAAGGCTATATGAGTCCCGAAGGGTTGATAACGGCTGCATATCTTTAGGACTATGTGTCCCTATTAGGAAGAATAATAAGCAATTGGCAGTTATTAAGATTTTGTATCCCTAGAGAGGTGAATAGGACCAGGGGTCTTCAGCAAAGGATTTGTGGGTTCGATAGTGATTAGATATCGTTTGATCTTTGTGTAACTGCTCTAAGCTAGCGGGTTCGATAGTAATCAGATAAAGTTTGATCTTTGCATAACTGCTCTAAGCTAGCGGGTTCGATAGTAATCAGATAAAGTTTGATCTTTGCGTAACTGCTCTAAGCTAGCGGGTTCGATAGTAATCAGATATCGTTTGATCTGTGTGTAACTACAAAAACGGGCCAATTCTAATGTTACAGGATATAATGAGGAGATGTTAACAGCGGCTCAGCTAATGCAAGAAAGAGAGGAAAATGTTTCAGTTAGAAAGTTTAAAGCATTTTGCGATACTGTGAAGCAGAGATATCCGGTATTATCCGGAAATACATAGTATTGTGTAAGAGTTCCCCCTAGAGGCTGCATATCAAAACTGCATAAGAAGTAAAGTGCAGTAGGAGGTAGATTAAATGTGGATAAGTGTATTGAAGGAAAAGGAAAGTTGATTAAAGGGTAATAGGCTGGTACAAGCTTAGTTATGGTGAAAATCGTATATGAAAGTGATTGATAGAAATTGAAGAAAGTTGGAGAAATTATCAGCATTTCTATGACAAGATGGAGTATTTTGAATCCTATAGAGAACGAAGAAGTTGCCATGTGGCATCCCATCCCCACTTTCTCAAAATCTGCAGACTGTGAAGATACTAACATGTATGTTATATATAGATCTTCCAGACAGGTCTCAATTGATGTTATAGGTCCCAGTATTGGAATAGATCCAATGATGTCTGCAAATAACCTTTCCCAATTGTATGTTCCACTCATTTAAAATGTGCCTGCAGAGATTATTACTATGATGCCAACTGGAAGTCCAGTCAATCTAAGTTTGCACCCATTCTAAGTCCTTATTCAGATGAGTAGATTTTAGTCACAGGAAAATGTGAGATTTTCTGATGTATGAAATCTGCTGTACCCAGTATCCCCAGTAGTAACATCAATTTTACCCAATGCGTAGAATTCCCAATTCCGAGGACTTACCTATGCTGTTTTGTAATTAGTTGGAAAAAAAATTGAGCATTTTCTCATGTTGTTAGTGAGATTTAGAAGGTTTAGTCCATTGTAGCTGGGGATTCTTTCTCTCAAGATTGTAGCTTCAACAGTGGGTGGGGGAGGAAGCATTTAGGTGATTATCCTGTCACATTGTCTGAATATGCATTAGGACAGGGCAGAGTGTGGAGAAAATCTTCACTAGACTCCGGGAAAGTTGTGTGGATTTGGGCTTTGAGCATACCTTAGATAAGCATGAGAAAATCTTAAGTGCTGCCTTTGTGGATGGTTTTAAGGATCATCTGGAAAGGTCTAGTATTAGCTAGGCCTGAGTGAAGTTCACTATATCCCTCCATTTTGTCCCTCCATTTTGTTGAAGTTGAATTGAACAAAGGCCTAAGGCGGACATGGCTGCCTATCAGTCCTCCCCACAAGAAGGGGGAAGGAAGACTTTGTATGTACTTGCCTACTTCCTCGCCCGCGGGAGGAACTACCAATGTTCAGCCCTTCAAGTGCAACGCCCATAGGGAATTAACATTCCAGAATCAAATGCTGGATCCCTATTATCTATACAATCCTTAGGATATGCTTTTATTGCCTCATAGCAAACATGTTCCATGATCTCTCATGGCTAAGGGTAGTATCACATGTGTAGGAGTAGATAGTAATGCAGTCCCTACTCCTCGCACCTACTGTTCACCCTCTAAAGGTGCACAAATTTAGAACCAACTACTCTGCTGCCTCTGGAGGGGGGAGGGAGTAGTAGTGCCTTCCCACCTCTAAAAATAAAGAGGGAGTAGTAGTGCCTTCTCACATCTAAAAAAAAAAAATAAAATCTAATTCACATGACTGTCTCCATTTAATAATCAAATTTTTGAGTTTCTGATAGATAATTTCTGGTTCTTGGAAGATGAATAATCTCGGACAGGATATGCTGTTCCTACTTAATCTGATGTTGTCAAGAAAGAACCACTCACTCCAGCAATGTTAGTGCAGGAGACAGAGATGAAGACACTCGCTGAGGTTTGTAAGATGGCTGAGGGTAAACTGCTAACATCAATATTAATCCAGTTATGCCTTCGGTATCACTCATTATTATGGTCTAATCTGGTGAAGTAGAGATTTTGTTTGATCCATGGGTAAAGCCATCAATAATGAATGCTGAGTGCAGGGGCAGACTGAGAACCCTCAGGGCCCCCGGGCAAAATAAATCAAGGGCCCCCTTACAGGCCCCACCCATGTTCTGCTGCAAGCCCCACCCTTGTCCTGCCTCCATGCCCCTCCTCCAGCCACACCCTACACAATCTTTAAAGGGTTTCTACCACCTCGTTTTGAGAAATTTAGCTGTCAGACACTAGCGATCCGCTATTATAATAGCTTTTTGTGCAGCCGTTTCCATAAAAAACTAACTTTTATCGATATGCTAATGAGCCTCTAGGTGCTATGCGGGCGTCTTTTCAGCACCTAGCGGCTCGGTCTACCTTCACAAAATGCCGCCCAACGCGTCCTTCCAGCCCGCCCATCTCCTCTGGAATGCGATCCTCCCTCTGAGTCAGCGGACGAATTCTCGCACATGCGCTGTGCGCGTCTGTCTTCGCCGCAGTTAATGTCTGACCGCTCTCTGCACAGACATCTCCACTGCGTCTGTTCCTCGGAGCACTATGATGTCATCGGCGCAGGCGCAGTGGAGATGTCTGTGCAAAAAGCGCTCAGACATTAACTGCGCCGAAGACAGACGCGCACGGGTCTCGCGGGATCACGCGCTGCAGGACGGGATTGCGCACCGAAGTGACTGAACTCATGCCCGCACAGCCCACAAGTAGCAGAACAATTACAAGAGGGGTGGGGAATAGCCAAATTAAAAAATATTTTGAACCAAAAGGTGTGCTTTTGGTGGGTTTTGAACTAATGGTGGTCTGTGGATGGCACTGTTGTGGGGGTTCTGTGGATGGCACTGTTGTGGGGGCTCTGTGGATGGCACTGTTGTGGGGGCTCTGTGGATGGCACTGTTGTGGGAGCTCTGTGGATGGCACTGTCGTGGGGGCTCTGTGGATGGCACTGTCGTGGGGGCTCTGTGGATGGCACTGTCGTGGGGGCTCTGTGGATGGCACTGTCGTGGGGGCTCTGTGGATGGCACTGTCGTGGGGGCTCTGTGGATGGCACTGTCGTGGGGGCTCTGTGGATGGCACTGTTGTGGGGGCTCTGTGGATGGCACTGTGGGTGACACATATATAGCACCTTATGCTATATATGTGTCATCCACAGATCCCCCTATAACAGTGTCCCTGTGAGTGAATGACCCCCAATACAGGGTCTGGGGGCCGGCATCTGGTGTTGTAATGACAGCGGAGCCCGGTGCAGTCACTGTATTCTATCGCACCGGGCCCCGCTCACTGTAGTACTAATTTTCATATGTGAACAAGAAGAGAAATCCTCTGCGATCCTCTCCCTCTCTGTACTCACAAACTCAGTAGCAGGCAGGCCGGGTGGCAGCGCAACTCACTGATGTCACGCGCCTGCTCCTCCCACTTTATGAATGAAGCAGGCGCATGACGTCAGTGAGTTGCACTGCCGCCCGGCCTGCCTGCTACTGAGTTTGTGAGTACAGAGAGGGAGAGGATCGCAGAGGATTTCTCTTCTTGTTTGTTCACATATGAAAATTAGTATTACAGTGAGCGGGGCCCGGTGCGATAGAATACAGTGAGTGCACCGGGCCAGATGCCATTACCACATTGCTATTCTGCGGTGGGCCCCCATCCCGGCCGGGCCCTCGGACCATGTCCGAAGTGCCCAACCGGTCAGTCCGCCCCTGGCTGAGTGTATGAAAGATGTTTGATGCCCTGATGCTGCCTGAGAAGGTAAAGGCTAAACAATTACCTGAAGTCTACGCTAAGTGGAAGTCTGTGTGATACAGCTACAGAGGCTGAAAGGAAACATCAAAAGATAAAGGTAGAAGTGATGATTGAGAATGGACTCTGGAGGGTTGGTAAGAAACTTTTCCTTCAGAGGGCACTCTACCTAAAGAGGATGGATTTAGAACATGGGCAAATCAAGAGAGAGAAGGTGTGATTGGGTTCTGGTGGATGGCTCCTGGGTTCAACAATGCTGCCACTAGGATAGTTGAAGGTGAATGCTGTAATAATGATTGGAGAACTATTGGAGTTCCAGGAAGGCATATGCCAAGGTCATCTTACCCATTTCAGAAACTGCGGATTGACTACTAGAGATGTCGCGAACATAAAATTTTCCGTTCGCGAACGGCGAATGCGAATTTCCCCAAATGTTCGCGAACGGGCGAACCGGGCGAACCGCCATAGACTTCAATAGGCAGGCGAATTTTAAAACCCACAGGGACTCTTTCTGGCCACAATAGTGATGGAAAAGTTGTTTTAAGGGACTAACACCTGGACTGTGGCCTGCTGGAGGGGGATCCATGGCAAAACTCCCATGGAAAATTACGTAGTTGACGCAGAGTCGGGTTTTAATCCATAAAGGGCATAAATCCCCTAACATTCCTAAATTGTTTGGTATAACGTGCTTTAAAACATCCAGTGTGTGTATACGATCAGGTATGATGTTGTATCGATCAGGTAGTGTAAGGGTTACGCCCGCTTCACAGTGACAGACCAAACTCTGACAGACCAAACTCCCGATTTAACGCACCGCAAACAACCGCAAACAGTCCATTTGCACAACCGCATCTCCCCATTTGCACAAGGTTGGATACCAAGCTAGCCATGTCCCGTTCCTTGTCCTCACTGACGTCATTGAAGGTCTTTCCTCCACCCAGCCACGTACAACACTAAGGGTCCCCAAAAGGTGACAACAAGCCCCTTGGGACGCCTGCTGTGGTTGGTCTTCCACCTCCTCAAAGCCACCTTCCTCCTCTGACTCCTCTTCTTCAGACTCCTCTCTCTGCGTTGCCGCAGGTCCAGCAATCGACTACGACAAGGCTGCTTCTGGTGGTGATGGTGACCACAACTCTTCCTCTTCATGCTCATCTACGGCCTGATCCAGAACTCTGCGCAGGGCACGCTCCAGAAAAAACGCATATGGGATGAGGTTGATGATGTTGCCTTGGGTTTGACTGGCCAGGTTTGTCACCTCCGCAAAAGGACGCATGAGCCTACAGCCATTGTGCATGAGCGTTCAGTAACGCGGCCAAAAAATACCCAGCTCCGCAGAGGCTGTACTCTATCAGGGGCCGGTGTATGGAATAGATTTTAGGAACCGGGAGATGGAAAAAGAAGGTTGGTCGGTCCTCTTACTTCCAATTTGGGGCACTGCGCGTGCAATGTACTGTGCCACCCTATATGAGTGGTGTGTTAAGTAGTACTATTCCTATCAGTTTAATCCCTGTTACGTCCCCTATCAGGGGCCGGTGTATGGAATAGATTTTAGGAACCGCGAGATGGAAAAAGATGCTTGGTCGGTCCTCTTACTTCCAATTTGGGGCACTGCGCATGCACCGTGTAATGTACTGTGCCACCCTATATGAGTGGTGTGTTAAGTAGTACTATTCTTATCAGTTTAATCCCTGTTACGTCCCCTATCAGGGGACGTGTATCAAATAGATTTTAGACAACCGCAAAGAGTTGTCAATAGTTGACACACTAATGACAAATTTTATTCCTCTATGCGTCAATCTTGGTGTAGTGATGACTGTGCTCGTGCGCACGTTTGGGAGATTGCAGGCGATGGCAGTTTTTCAAAGCCTATGGTCATGCTGAGGTAGTTCAGTGACAGTTAACCGACCCAGAAAACAATGATTCTGCAGTGTAGGCCCATTGTTGGCCTAGTAGGCTTTAATGATCACAAAGAAAATTCATGTTTTTTCTATGAAAAATTATCCAGCCGATCGCTTTTGGTCTGTTCACAATGAAGCAACGACCTTATCATCTGGGGTGTGCCAACATTGCCAACACACTCATAGAGGTGATTGCTTCATTGTGATATGCAAGCCCCTTCACCACAACAAGGTAACGATCACAAAGGGGAATTGACACATGTATGTGCCCTTTTTGTTTGTTTTGTTTTTGCAGCCACAGTGCAGCACCAGAGGCCAGAAAAATTAGGCATGTACACATGCCTGAAAAATCTGGTATTGTTGCAGCCGCTGCTGTAGAAGCAGCCGGAAAAATGTATGTTTTCCAGGCAGAAAGTGCACTAAAACATTGCGGCTTGAACCCTAGTTGGTGGCGGAGAAGTCACGCAAGTCATCCGGCATGCAGAGATTAAATACAGCAGCGTGTGGACCATTTTTGGCCTGATGAGATGCCTTGGGCTTTTTTTAGTCAAATGCATACCCCACTGTCAGTCCCTTCGGGATCCATGCCTCATTCATCTTAATAAAGGTGAGGTAATCTAGACTTTTTTGACCTAGGCGACTTCTCTTCTTAGTGACAATACCTCCTGCTGCGCTGAAGGTCCTTTCTGACAGGACACTTGAAGCGGGGCAGGCCAGAAGTTCTATTGCAAATTGGGATAGCTCAGGCCACAGGTCAAGCCTGCACACCCAGTAGTCAAGGGGTTCATCGCTCCTCAGAGTGTCGATATCTGCAATTAAGGCGAGGTAGTCTGCTACCTGTCGGTCGAGTCGTTCTCTGAGGGTGGACCCCGAAGGGCTGTGGCGATGCGTAGGACTTAAAAAGCTCTGCATGTCCTCCATCAACAACACGTCTGTAAAGCGTCCTGTCCTTGCCGGCGTGGTCATGGTAGGAGGAGGATTACTTTCACCTCTTCCCTTGTTAGATTCCTGTTGGGCTGTGACATCACCCTTATACGCTATGTAAAGCATACTTTTTAACTTGTTTTGGAACTGCTGCATCCTTTCCGACTTCCGGTAATTCGGTACCATTTCAGCCACTTTCTGTCTAGTAGCGTGGCCACCCAGTACAGGTCGTTCTCCATCAGCCTTTTTATACAAGGGTTTCTCAACAGGCATGACAGCATGAAAGACCCCATTTGCACAAGGTTGGATGCCGAGCTATTCATGTCCCGTTCCTCGTCCTCACTGATCTCATTGAAGGTCTGTTCTTCCCCCCAGCAACGTACAACACCACGGGTACCAGATACGTGACAATGAGCACCCTGGGATTCCAATAAAAAGTAAAGTCTCTGTATAGGATATTTGTCCCCCCACCGCTGCAAATCCTAGGACAATGTGGGCAAAAAAGTCCGCTAAATATAAATGATAAAAGGAGGGATTGCGCTGCAAGAGAAGATTCTTTTCTGTTTCTTTTCTTTCTGTTATTCGTAAAACTCTTCAGTTAAACGGACCACATACAATCGATAACTCTCAACAATGGCATGGAAACCTGAAATATAGTAACAAGACGCACTCTGGTGTAGTATGTTCTGAACACCTATCGCACCGGGTGAGTGCAGTATACTCACAAGACTCCACTTGTAAGACGCATAGATAGAAACCTCGTGTGTATCTTCAATAGGAGAGCTCTATACGTGGAGCGGGCATGAACCGGGAGCCGTCAGTTCACCTTCAGCTGATCTTTATCCAAACCGCGATCCCACAAGCAGAGCGCCACTTCAAGAAGATATCACCTGACTCACATTTCCATAGATCTCAAAGGAAGGAGGGCGCAGGGATAGTGAAGTACGTACCAGTTATTTCAAATAAAAATGGTTTAATATACTCACAAAAGTACAAGGATAAAATCGTATTAAAAACAATCTGTGCTGCCCGACCCGGGTTTCGCCATAATGCTTCGTCTGGGGCGTTAATTCCTAAGTGGGAACCACTGAGTTCACGGGGAAACCTCCCCTCTTGTATACGTCATAGTGACATCTAGATCTATTTGAGACATTTCATTATTATAAAATGGAACGAAAACCACAATTTGTGATATTCCAACCACACAGATAAACAACAGGTAAAAACAACTTGAGAAATAAACTTAGTTAAGGGGATAGGGTGTGGATAAGTAGATGGACCTATAACGCCTCCTATTTCTTGATATTAACCCCTAAGTTAGTTCCTAGACTATGCAGGCATTGACATTACTTTCAATATTTAACCCCTGAGGTTGGATAGTATTCAGAAGGAACATCCACTCTACCTCCCTTCTGTTAAAAATCGCAGTAAAATCTCCTCCACGTATGGGAGTAAGTACTATCTCAATCCCAGTGAAACGAAGACCCCTGGTTTTTTTTGGTGATGAATCTTAAAATGTAAAGAGACACTGTGTGTCTCAAGCCCTTTTTTAATATTGCAGATGTGCTCCTGTACTCGGGTCTTGAGGCTCCGTGTAGTTCTTCCCACGTATTGGAGGCCACACGGGCACTCCAATAAATATATTACGCCCACATTGTTGCAAGAAATATTACCTCTTATTGTGAAAGTTTCCCCTTTTCTTTTATTAGATTGTATAGTGTCCACAGACCTCACCCGATCCTTTTGAATGCGGTTTTTGCAAGGTATGCAAAAACCGCACCATGTGAATTTGCCCTTGGTAGTGACTGTGCGTTTTTTGTTGGTTGCAAAGCTAGCGCTATGTACCAGTCTATTAGTGAGATTTCTTGCTCTTTTGAAAACTACAGGGGGTTTGTCTGGTATATCTTTGCTAAGAACGGGGTCATTCTTTAGTATATGCCAATTTTTGTTAATCATGTTCTTGATATGACCCACTTTGGTGTTATACTGGGTTAAAAACATATATCTAAAACAATTTTTTTGCTGGTCTTTCTTTTTACTTACTAGGGGCTTATTTACATCACGTTTTTCTTCTATCTCTGTTCTACAATGGTCCAAATATTCTTTCTCATAACCTTTTTCTAAAAATCTTTCTTTTATCATCTGACCCTGTTCTCTATAGTCTTCTATTTTGGTGCAGTTTTTAGAAATACGCTAAAACTGACTTTTAGGTACATTCTTGAGCCAGGATGGATGATGGCAACTATTTAATTCAATATATGTGTTCACATCCACAGTTTTAAAAAAGGTCTTGGTTTTCTGCCTATTGTCCTCTACAAAAATAACTAGGGCCTCTTTCACACTTGCGTTGTCCGGATCCGGCGTGTACTCCACTTGCCGGAATTACACTCCGGATCCGGAAAAACGCAAGTGTAATGAAAGCATTTGAAGACGGAACCGTCTTCCAAATGCTTTCAGTGTTACTATGGCACCCAGGACGCTATTAAAGTCCTGGTTGCCATAGTAGGAGCGGGGAGCGGGGGAGCGGTATACTTACAGTCCGTGCGGCTCCCGGGGCGCTCCAGAATGACGTCAGAGCGCCCCATGCGCATGGATGACGTGATCCATGCGATCACATGATCCATGCGCTTGGGGCGCCCTGACGTCACTCTGGAGCGCCCGGGGAGCCGCACGGAAGGTAAGTACACTGCTCCCCCGCTCCCCGCTACACTTTACCATGGCTGCCAGGACTTTAGCGTCCCGGCAGCCATGGTAACCATTCAGAAAAAGCTAAATGTCGGGTCCGGCAATGCGCCGAAACGACGTTTAGCTTAAGGCCGGATCCGGATCAATGCCTTTCAATGGGCATTAATTCCGGATCCGGCCTTGCGGCAAGTGTTCCGGATTTTTGGCCGGAGCAAAAAGCGCAGCATGCTGCGGTATTTTCTCCGGCCAAAAAATGTTCCGTTCCGGAACTGAAGACATCCTGATGCATCCTGAACGGATTTCTCTCCATTCAGAATGCATTAGGATAATCCTGATCAGGATTCTTCCGGCATAGAGCCCCGACGACGGAACTCTATGCCGGAAGACAAGAACGCAAGTGTGAAAGAGCCCTAAATCAAGAAAATCTACAGAGGTGGCACTTATGTGGCTGGTAAACTTTAGATTGAAATTGTTTTTATTGATGTCCGCTATGAAGGTCTCTAGACCCTCCTTCTCACCTTGCCAGATGAGGAGGCAATCGTCTATGTACCTTCGCCATATTATTAGTTGACCCCTTCCTAGATTTTTCATGAATAGATTAGCGAGGCTGGGGGCAAATTTGGCCCCCATCGCCACACCAGAATGCTGTAGGTAAAAGGAGTCACTATAAAGAAAATAATTGTGGGTGAGACAAAAAACCACACAGTCCAGAACAAAACTTTTTTGATCTATCCCCATTTGAGGGTCACTATCTAGGGCTTCTTGAACCCCTCTAATTCCCAAATCTTTTGGTATACATGTGTAGAGGGAGGACACATCCACTGTGGCTAACCACATAGTTCCCTGGGTTTCTCCGATCCCCTCTATGAGATCGATAACACTAGAGGAATTTTTCAAATAGGACGGGTCCACCGTCACATATTTCTGCAAGAAATAATCAATATATTCAGAGACTCTGCTGGTCAGGGAGTTGATCCCTGACACAATAGGTCTCCCAGGGGGATGTATTGGATTCTTGTGTATCTTTGGCAGAAAATATGACAGGGGTGACCGGATTCTTTAGAGAAAGGTAGTCAAACTCTTTCCTATTCAAAACGCTATTCTGTAAACCCTTCTTCAGGATCACTTCTAGTTGTTTTTTATATTCATTTAGCGGATAGGTCCGTTTAACCGAAGAGTTTTACGAATAACAGAAAGAAAAGAAACAGAAAAGAATCTTCTCCTGCAGCGCAATCCCTCCTTTTATCATTTATATTGAGCACCCTGGGATGCCTGCTGTGGTTGGTCTTCCTCCTCCTCAAAGCCACATTCCTCCTCTGACTCCTCTTCCTCAGACTCTTCTTCCAGCGTTGCCGCAGGTCCAGCAAGCGATGATGATAAGGCTGTTTCTGGTGGTGATGGTGACCACAACTCTTCCTCTTCACGCTCATCTACGGCCTGATCCAGCACTCTTCGCAGGGCACGCTCCAGGAGGAAAATAAATGGGATGATGTCGCTGATGGTGCCTTCGGTGCGACTGACTAGGTTTGTCACCTCCTCAAAAGGACGCATGAGCCTACAGGCATTGTGCATGAGCGTCCAGTAACGTGGCAAAAAAATACCCCGCTCCGCAGAGGCTGTCCTAGCACCCCGGTCATACAAATACTCGTTGACGGCTTTTTCTTGTTGGAGCAGGCGGTCGAGCATTAGGAGTGCTGAATTCCAACGTGTCGGGCTGTCGCAAATCAAGCGCCTCACTGGCATGTTGTTTCGCCGTTGAATATCTGAAAAGTGCGCCATCGGAAAAGTGCGCCATGGCCGTGTAGGAACGCCTGAAATGGCCACACACCTTCCTGGCCTGCTTGAGGATGTCCTGTAAGCCTGGGTACTTATGCACAAAGCGTTGTACGATCAGATTCAACACATGTGCCATGCACGGCACATGTGTCAACTTGCCCAAATTCAATCCTGCCAACAAATTGCTTCCGTTGTCACACACCACTTTGCCGATCTCCAGTTGGTGCGGGGTCAGCCACTGATCCACCTGTGCGTTCAGGGCGGACAGGAGTCCTGGTGCGGCGCGGTTGGTGGCTTTTTCCCCGCCACCTTGCTAACCGTTGTCCGGGTTGGTGTGTCCCCTCGTTCTGTTCTCAGTAGTTCCTTGCTCTTGGGCTGGTTGCTGGCAGCATTCCTTTGGTGTGACTCTCTGCTTTCAGGCAAGTCAACCCCAAGACTGCGTGACACTGTCGTATCCGGGATAAGGAATAGCCCCTGGGGAGCTGGGGGGGTGCAGTTGATGTGGAGCAAGGCGCAGCAGCAGAAGAGGACTCAGCCGAGGAGGTTAGCGAAGAGGATGGAGTAGGAGGAGTAGAGGAGGTGGCAGCAGGCCTGCCTGCAAGTCGTGGCGGTGTCACCAACTCCTCTGCAGAGCCACGCATTCCATGCTTGGCAGCCGTCGGCAAATTTACCCAATGCGCAGTGTACGTGATATACCTGCCCTGACCGTGCTTTGCAGACCAGGTATCAGTGGTCAGATGGACCCTTGCCCCAACACTGTGTGCCAGACATGCCATGACTTCCTTTTCCACAATAGAGTACAGGTTGGGGATTGCCTTTTGTGAACAAAACAATTCGGCCGGGTACCTTCCACTGCGGTGTCCCAATAGCTACAAATTTTTTGAAGGCCTCAGACTCCACCAGCTTGTATGGTAAAAGCTGGCGGGCTAAGAGTTTCGACAAGCCAGCTGTCAGACGCCGGGCAAGGGGGTGACTCTGTGACATTGGCTTCTTACGCTCAAACATTTCCTAGACAGACACCTGACTGTGGGCAGATGAGCAGGAACTGCTGAAGGTGAGAGGCGGAGTGGCGGGTGGTTGAGAGGGGGCAAGGAGGACAGCAGTGGTTGACGTGGCTGAAGATGCTGGACCAGGAGGAGGATGGCGGCTTTGAATTCGTGTGCTGCTTGTACTCATCATGTGTCGATCCCATAGGTGTTTGTGATGTGAGATCATGTGCCTTCGCAAAGCAGTTGTACCTAGGTGGGTGTTGGACTTCCCACGACTCAGTTTCTTTTGGCACAGGTTGCAAATGGCATCGCTGTTATCAGAGGCAGACACACAAAAAAAATGCCACACTGCTGAGCTTTGCAATGACGGCATTCTGGTGGTGGCAACAGCATGCGTTGATTGGCGTGCTGTCTGGCTGACCCCGGGTGCCGATGCATGCTGTCTGACTGTGCCACTAGCTCCTTGCGACGACCTCCCCCTGCTTCCAACTCGTCTCCTCCTCCTCTCTGTCTCCCCATCTGAACTTTCCCCCTGTTCTTCTTCTCTTTGAGCGGGCACCTACGTGACATCCACGGACACATCGTCATCATCAACCGCTTCACTTGTATATGACAACTCAGCAAAGGAAGCAGCAGCGGGTACAACATCATCATCATCACACCGTACGTCCATGTGTGTAATGCTGCCTGACTGAGACATATCCCTGTTATCTACATCCTCTGGCAATAATGGTTGCGCATCACTCATTTCTTCCAACTGATGTGTAAATAACTCCTCTGACAGATCAAGTGAAGCGGCTGTGGTGCCAGTGTTGGTGGTGGCGGTGGGCGGGCGAGCTGGAGGAGGATGGTGCGTCAAGGTTCCGAGCGGAAGCTGTAGAAGATTTGGTGTCCTGTGTAAGCCAGTCAACTATGTCCTCAGAACTTTTCGAGTTCAGGGTACGTGGCCTCTGAACACTAGGCATTATTCTAGGGCCAAAGGAAATCACAGCACCACGACCACGATGGCCACTGCGGGGTGGCCTGCCTCTGCCTGTCATTTTTTTTTCGATTAGTGGTACCATGCGTGCAAGGTGCTGTGCCACCCTATATGAGTGGTGGGCAGTGGGCACAGAACAGTCTGTGGGCCTGACACTCACTGGCAGGCAACTGCAATTATATTACAAATAGGGATGAGCGAACCCGAACTGTATAGTTCGGGTTCGTACCGAATTTTGGGGTGTCCGGACCCGGACACGGACCCGAACCCGAACATTTTCGTAAAAGTCCGGGTTCGGGTTCGGTGTTCGCCGCTTTCTTGGCGCTTTTTGAAAGGCTGCAAAGCAGCCAATCAACAAGCGTCATACTACTTGCCCCAAGAGGCCATCACAGCCATGCCTACTATTGGCATGGCTGTGATTGGCTAGTGCAGCATGTGACCCAGCCTCTATATAAGCTTGGGTCACGTAGCGCTGCATGTCACTCTGCTGTTACAAGTGTAGGGAGAGGTTGCAGCTGCGACGTTAGGGCGAGATTAGGCAGATTAACTCCTCCAAAACACTTAAGACAGTGATCGATCTACAGCTGTGGATCATTGAACTGCTGCTATTCAATTGCTCACTGTTTTTAGGCTGCCCAGAGCGTTTTTCAGTCACTTTTTTTCTGGGGTGATCGGCAGCCATTTTGTGGCTTGTGGTGCGCCAGCACAAGCTGCCACATAGTCAATTTAACCATCAATAGTGTGGTTATTTTTTGCTATATCCTACATCAGGGGCAAGCTGCCACCAAGTCAATTTAACCATCAATAGTGTGGTTATTTAAATCTATCCCTAAAAGGGTATATTAGATTCAAGGTGCTGATAAAGTCATTCTCAATAACTTCACACACACGCTAATGTGCAGATCCAAGTCTAATTCTGTCCGTAAACATATACCTGTCACCCAGCACCTACTGTAAATAATAGGCCTCAAATTTATATTCAGCTAAATCTCTGGCTATTGCTGTAGCTGGTTAAGTTATATTGTGTCCGTCAAAGCACAGTTTTTGTTCTGGTTTGAAATACAATTCCCAACCTAGCAATTTCCTAAATTAGTGGTTTCTGCTGTATCAGGCCTACTTTAAATCTATCCCTAAAAGGGTATATTAGATTCAAGGTGCTGATAGGGTCATTCTCAATAACTTCACACACACGCTACTGTGCAGATCCAAGTCTAATTCTGTCCGTAAACGTATACCTGTCACCCAGCGCCTAAATAATAGGCCTCAAATTAATATTCAGCTAAATCTGTCATTACTGCTGTGCCTGTATTAGTGTAATACGGTACCTAAATAGATAGCCAGATAGTGTTAGGTGTCTGTAAAAAAAGGCCTGAATTTGAATTCAATACATTGGGCCAAATAATATTTTTCTTATTGTGGTGAACGGTAACAATGAGGAAAACATCTAGTAAGGGACGCGGACGCGGACATGGTCGTGGTGGTGTTAGTGGACCCTCTGGTGCTGGGAGAGGACGTGGTCGTTCTGCAGCAGCCACACGTCCTAGTGAACCAACTACCTCAGGTCCCAGTAGCAGCCAGAATTTACAGCGATATTTGGTGGGGCCCAATGCCGTTCTAAGGATGGTAAGGCCTGAGCAGGTACAGGCATTAGTCAATTGGGTGGCCAACAGTGGATCCAGCACGTTCACATTATCTCCCACCCAGTCTTCTGCAGAAAGCGCACAGATGGCGCATGAAAACCAAGCCCATCAGTCTGTCACATCACCCCCATGCATATCAGGGAAACTGTCTGAGCCTCAAGTTATGCAGAAGTCTCTTATGCTGTTTGAAGACTCTGCTGGCAGGGTTTCCCAAGGGCATCCACCTAGCCCTTCCCCAGCGGTGGAAGACATAGAATGCACTAACGCACAACCACTTATGTTTCCTGATGATGAGGACATGGGAATACCACCTCAGCACGTCTCTGATGATGACGAAACACAGGTGCCAACTGCTGCGTCTTTCTGCAGTGTGCAGACTGAACAGGAGGTCAGGGATCAAGACTGGGTGGAAGACGATGCAGGGGACGATGAGGTCCTAGACCCCACATGGAATGAAGGTCGTGCCACTGACTTTCACAGTTCGGAGGAAGAGGCAGTGGTGAGACCGAGCCAACAGCGTAGCAAAAGAGAGAGCAGTGGGCAAAATCAGAACACCCGCCGCCAAGAGACTCCGCCTGCTACTGACCGCCGCCATCTGGGACCGAGCACCCCAAAGGCAGCTTCAAGGAGTTCCCTGGCATGGCACTTCTTCAAACAATGTGCTGACGGCAAGTGGTTTGCACGCTGTGCCATCAGAGCCTGAAGCGAGGCATTAACGTTCTGAACCCTAGCACAACCTGCATGACCAGGCACCTGCATGCAAAGCATGAACTGCAGTGGAGTAAACACCTTAAAAACAAGAAAGTCACTCAGTCTCCCCCTGCTACCTCTTCTGCTGCTGCCGTCTCGGCCTCTTCTGCTGCTGCCGCCTCAGCCTCTTCCTCCGCCTCTGGAGGAACGTTGGCACCTGCCGCCCAGCAAACATGGGATGTACCACCAACACCACCACCTGCGTCACCAAGCATCTCAACCATGTCACACGGCAGCGTTCAGCTCTCCATCTCACAAACATTTGAGAGAAAGCGTAAATTCCCACCTAGCCACCCTCGATCCCTGGCCCTGAATGCCAGCATTTCTAAACTACTGGCCTATGAAATGCTGTAATTTAGGCTGGTGGACACAGACAGCTTCAAACAGCTCATGTCGCTTGCTGTCCCACAGTATGTTATTCCCAGCCGGCACTACTTCTCCAAGAGAGCCGTGCCTTCCCTGCACAACCAAGTATCCGATAAAATCAAGTGTGCACTGCGCAACGCCATCTGTGGCAAGGTCCACCTAACCACAGATACGTGGACCAGTAAGCACGGCCAGGGACGCTATATCTCCCTAACTGCACACTGGGTAAATGTAGTGGCGGCTGGGCCCCAGGCGGAGAGCTGTTTGGCGCACGTCCTTCCGCCGCCAAGGATCGCAGGGCAACATTCTTTGCCTCCTGTCTCCTCCTCCTCCTACTCAGCTTCCTCCTCCTCTTCTTCCACCTGCTCATCCAGTCAGCCACACACCTTCACCACCAACTTCAGCACAGCCCGGAGTAAACGTCAGCAGGCCATTCTGAAACTCATATGTTTGGGGGACAGGCCCCATACCGCACAGGAGTTGTGGGGGGGTATAGAACAACAGACTGACGAGTGGTTGCTGCCGGTGAGCCTCAAGCCTGGCCTGGTGGTGTGCGATAATGGGCGAAATCTCGTTGCAGCTCTGGGACTAGCCGGTTTGATGCACATCCCTTGCCTGGCGCATGTGCTGAATTTGGTGGTGCAGAAGTTCATTCACAACTACCCTGACATGTCAGAGCTGCTGCATAAAAAAGTGCGGGCCATCTGTTCGCGCTTCCGGCGTTCACATCCTGCCGCTGCTCGCCTGTCTGCGCTACAGCGTAACTTCGGCCTTCCCGCTCACCGCCTCATATGCGACGTGCCCACCAGGTGAACAAAGAATAGTTTAAAATTCTAGGTGTGGTAGGGCACTGGTGGCTGGGATAGGGGTTACTTCACCCATATAATCAACCCCATAGCATCCGTTTGTCCCACTTTTTCCTTTTGTCAGCAGTAGTTTTACTTTGTCTGCCTAGGTGAGCATAATGCTAGGAATGCACTTATTCATTCACCCTAAGTCTCTGGAATGTCCATTGATTTTCCTTTTGTGCAATTCTCAGCCACTGGTGTTCAAACACGATCGAGTCTGCAGTTACTCCGTATTGTAACACTTAGTCCTACCTACTCCCAATCTAAAAACTAGCACAAGAGCTCCCCCAACATGTTTCACCACTGGATGTGGCTTCTTCAGGTTTTTTTTGATAGTAGCTCCATCCCCTGAAGAAGCCACATCCAGTGGTGAAACATGTTGGGGGAGCTCTTGTGCTAGTTTTTAGATTGGGAGTAGGTAGGACTAAGTGTTACAATACGGAGTAACTGCAGACTCGATCGTGTTTGAACACCAGTGGCTGAGAATTGCACAAAAGGAAAATCACTGGACATTCCAGAGACTTAGGGTGAATGAATAAGTGCATTCCTAGCATTATGCTCACCTAGGCAGACAAAGTAAAACTACTGCTGACAAAAGGAAAAAGTGGGACAAACGGATGCTATGGGGTTGATTATATGGGTGAAGTAACCCCTATCCCAGCCACCAGTGCCCTACCACACCTAGAATTTTAAACTATTCTTTGTTCTCCCGTTATGTTATGTTTCTTACAAATAAAATGAAATAAATGTTAAGTTTTATATTGACCAGAAACGGGAGTTTATTAGTCTAGGCAACTAGGCTATTTGAATTAAATTATAATTTTGAGTATCCCGGGTCTAAAGGGTCTTTGAAAATTATGTGCCCACCAGGTGGAACTCCACCTTGCACATGCTGGACAGACGTGCGAGCAGCAGCAGGCCATAGTGAAGTTTCAGCTGCAGCACGCACGGGTCAGTCGCACTGTGGATCAGACACACTTCACCACCAATGACTGGGCCTCCATGCGAGACCTGTGTGCCCTGTTGCGTTGTTTCGAGTACTCCACCAACATGGCCAGTGGCGATGACGCCGTTATCAGCGTTACAATACCACTTCTATGTCTCCTTGAGAAAACATTTAGGGCGATGATGGAAAAGGAGGTGGCCCAGGAGGAGGAGGAGGAAGAGGGGTCATTTTTAGCACTTTCAGGCCAGTCTCTTCGAAGTGACTCAGAGGGAGGTTTTTTGCAACAGCAGAGGCCAGGTACAAATGTGGCCAGACAGGGCCCACTACTGGAGGACGAGGAGGACGAGGATGAGGAGGAGGTGGAGGAGGATGAGGATGAAGCATGTTCACAGCGGGGTGGCACCCAACGCAACTCGGGCCCATCACTGGTGCGTGGCTGGGGGGAAATGCAGGACGATGACGATACGCCTCCCACAGAGGACAGCTTGTCCTTACCTCTGGGCAGCCTGGCACACATGAGCAACTACATGCTGCAGTGCCTGCGCAACGACAGCAGAGTTGCCCACATTTTAACGTGTGCGGACTACTGGGTTGCCACCCTGCTGGATCCCCGGTACAAAGACAATGTGCCCACCTTACTTCCTACACTGGAGCGTGATAGGAAGATGCGCGATTACAAGCGCACGTTGGTAGACGCGCTACTGAGAGCATTCCCAAATGTCACAGGGGAACAAGTGGAAGCCCAAGGCGAAGGCAGAGGAGGAGCAAGAGGTCGCCAACGCAGCTGTGTCACGGCTAGCTCCTCTGAGGGCAGGGTTAGCATGGCAGAGATGTGGAAAAGTTTTGTCACCACTCCACAGCTAACTGTACCACCACCTGATACGGAACGTGTTAGCAGGAGGCAACATTTCACTAACATGGTGGAACAGTACGTGTGCACACCCCTCCACGTACTGACTGATGGTTCGGCCCCATTCAACTTCTGGGTCTCCAAATTGTCCACGTGGCCAGAGCTAGCCTTTTATGCCTTGGAGGTTCTGGCCTGCCCGGCGGCCAGCGTTTTGTCTGAACGTGTATTCAGCACGGCAGGGGACGTCATTACAGACAAACGCAGCCGTCTGTCTACAGCCAATGTGGACAAGCTGACGTTCATAAAAATGAACCAGGCATGGATCCCACAGGACCTGTCCATCCCTTGTGCAGATTAGACATTAACTACCTCCCCTTAACCATATATTATTGTACTCCAGGGCACTTACTCATTCAATCCTATTTTTATTTTCATTTTACCATTATATTGCGGGGCAACCCAAAGTTGAATAAACCTCTCCTCTGTCTGGTTGCCGGGGCCTAAAAATATCTGACAGTGGCCTGTTCCAGTGGTGGGTGACATGAAGCCTGATTCTCTGCTATGACATGAAGACTGATTCTCTGCTGAGTCGCTGACATGAAGCCAGATTCTATGTTATGGGACCTCTCTCCTCTGTCTTGGTGCCGGGGCCTAAATTATATGACAATGGACTGTTCCAATGTTGGGTGACGTGAAGCATGATTCTCTGCTATGACATGAAGACTGATTCTCTGCTGACATGAAGCCTGAATCTCTGTTATGGGACCTCTCTCCTCTGCCTGGGTGCCGGGGCCTAAATATCTGACAATGGACTGTTCCAGTGGTGGGTGACGTGAAGCCTGATTCTCTGCTATGACATGAAGACTGATTCTCTGCTGACATGAAGCCAGATTCTCTGCTATGGGACCTCTCTCCTCTGCCTGGGTGCCTGGGCCTAAATATCTGACAATGGACTGTTCCAGTGGTGGGTGACGTAAAGCATGATTCTCTGCTATGACATGAAGACTGATTCTCTGCAGACATGAAGCCTGAATCTCTGTATGGGACCTCTCTTCTCTGCCTGGGTGCCTGGGCCTAAATATCTGACAATGGACTGTTCCAGTGGTGGGTGACGTGAAGCCTGATTCTCTGCTATGACATGAAGACTGATTCTCTGCTGACATGAAGCCAGATTCTCTGCTATGGGACCTCTCTCCTCTGCCTGGGTGCCTGGGCCTAAATATCTGACAATGGACTGTTCCAGTGGTGGGTGACGTGAAGCCTGATTCTCTGCTATGACATGAAGACTGATTCTCTGCTGACATGAAGCCAGATTCTCTGCTATGGGACCTCTCTCCTCTGCCTGGGTGCCTGGGCCTAAATATCTGACAATGGACTGTTCCAGTGGTGGGTGACGTGAAGCATGATTCTCTGCTATGACATGAAGACTGATTCTCTGCAGACATGAAGCCTGAATCTCTGTATGGGACCTCTCTTCTCTGCCTGGGTCTAAATATCTGCCAATGGACTGTTCCATTGGTGGGTGACGTGAAGCCTGATTCTCTGCTATGACATGAAGACTGATTCTCTGCTGACATGAAGCCAGATTCTCTGCTATGGGACCTCTCTCCTCTGCCTGGGTGCCTGGGCCTAAATATCTGACAATGGACTGTTCCAGTGGTGGGTGACGTGAAGCCTGATTCTCTGCTATGACATGAAGACTGATTCTCTGCTGACATGAAGCCAGATTCTCTGCTATGGGACCTCTCTCCAATTGATATTGGTTAATTTTTATTTATTTTATTTTAATTTTAATTCATTTCCCTATCCACATTTGTTTGCAGGGGATTTAACTACATTTTGCTGCCTTTTGCAGCCCTCTAGCCCTTTCCTGGGCTGTTTTACAGCCTTTATAGTGCCGAAAAGTTTGGGTCCCTATTGACTTCAATGGGGTTCGGGTCCGGGACGAAGTTCGGGTCGGGTTCGGATCCCGAATCCGAACATTTCCGGGAAGTTCGGCCGAACTTCTCGAACCGGAACATCCTGGTGTTCGCTCAACTCTAATTACAAAGAAAAAATTTAATGACTTTTTAATCTGCAAGGTGCTGTGCCACCCTATATGAGTACTGGGCAGTGGGCACAGTACAGTCTGTGGACCTGACACTCACTGGCAAGCAACTGCAATTATATTACAGAGGAAAAATTAAATTACTTTTTTATCTGCAAGGTACTGTGCCACCCTATATGAGTGGTGGGCAGTGGGCACAGTACAGTCTGTGGGCCTGACACTTACTGGCATGCAACTGCAATTATATTACAGATAAAAAATTTAATGACTTTTTCATCTGCAAAGTGCTGTGCCACCCTATATGACTGGTGGGCAGTGGGCACAGTACAGTCAGTGGGCCTGACACACACTGGCAGGCAACTGCAATTATATTACAGAGGAAAAATTAAATTACATTTTTATCTGCAAGGTGCTGTGCCACCCTATATGAGTGGTAGGCAGTGGGCACAGTACAGTCTGTGGGCCTGACACTCACTGGCATGCAACTGCAATTTTTTTTACAGAGGAAAAATTAATGACTTTTTTATCTGCAAGATGCTGTGCCACCCTATATGAGTGGTGGGCAGTGGGCACAGTACAGTCTGTGGCCTGACACTCACTGGCAGGCAACTGCAATTATATTACAGAGGAAAAATGTAATTACTTTTTTATCTGCAAGGTACTGTGCCACCCGATATGAGTGGTGGGCACTGGCAGTGGGCACAGTACAGTCAGTGGGCCTGAAACACACTGGCAGGCAACTGCAATTATATTAAATGGTAAAACTTAAATGACTTTTTCATCTGCAAGGTACTGTGCCACCCGATATAAGTGGTGGGCACTGGCAGTGGGCACAGTACACTCTGTGGGCCTGACACTCACTGGCAGGCAACTGCAATTATATTACAGAGGAAAAATTAAATGACTTTTTTTATCTGCAAGGTACTGTGCCACCCGATATGAGTGGTGTGCACACAGTACAGTCTGTGGGCCTGTGGCCTCTCACACACGGGCAGGCAACTGCAATATATATATAGAAAAAAATATATAAAAGCAGACTGATGTACCAGCCCTAAAAAGGGATTTTTGGGGTGCTGTCAGGACGCTGTCCTTACAGCAGATGAGTCTTTGAGGACTGGAGTGGACACAGAACACTGGCCTAGCTAACGATTTCCCTATTAATTCAGCAGCAGCAGCACTCTCCCTGCTCTAACTAACACTGCAGCTTCAGAATGAATCTAAGATGGATGCTGTCCTTGCTTTTTGATAGGAGGTAGGAGGGTCTGGGAGGGAGGGTCTGCTGATTGGCTGGAATGTGTCTGCTGACTGTGAGGTACTGTCACGACTGTGACTGATCCAGACAGGTCTGGGAGGAGAAGGTCGCAGCGACTTGCTACTCGCGATAGCTTGTGAGTTTGCTCCGTGGTTCAGGGTATGTCATCTGGGTTTTGCCTTGTGAACCTTTTTGTCCTGACTGGGAGTTTGTAGGCATCCTTCTCAGGTGAGTCCTGTCTGCCACTCCCAGCTACTATATTAGTTTCACTTTCACTTGCAGTCATTGCCAGATATAGTCCTTACTTCCAGTTCTATTCTGACCTTTGAAGGAGATCGTTTGATGGTGTTGCTGTGGAGCTCTTGTCCGGCGTGGACTGTCGCGATTGGGATCGCCTTCTCTGCTCGTGACTGGATAAGTCTATCTCTGATATAGTTTGTTTGTTGCTGTCTTCCCCTGCTGTTCTCCTAGACATGAGTGATGGTGACTAGTGCTCCCATCGGCCTTTCCCCACTCTAGGCTTGTTAGGGTGACTGAGGGTTTTAGGCATCCTGCTCGCCGCACGGGTTCACAACCCGTCTAGGGTATCAGGGCAGACAGGTGCCAGCTTAGGGTTAGTCAGGGGTGGCCATACTATTCCCATCCGTAGATAAGGGTCCCCCTTCCCCTCCGTCTGGTGCGACACGACTGCTGCTTGGGCAGCGGTCGTGACAGTATATCTGGCCTTTTAAAAAAAAAAAAAAAGTGACATTTTTTTTTTTTTTTTTGCTTGCTGTTTTGCTTTGTATTTTTCTGTTCCACTATGGATCCGGTTACGGTTTTGGCGAAACAATTACAGGGATTATCCCTTGAAGTGGCAGGATTAAAAGCAACAGTGCGGCAGCAGCAGCAGCCATCCTTGGGTTCCACCGTTGCTACGGGAAACCAAGGTACTCCTGAGCCAAAAGTGGCTTTACCTGATAGGTTCTCAGGAGGGAGAGACCAATTTGTAACCTTCAGAGAAGCTTGTAAATTGTTCTTCAGGTTACGCCCTAGATCCTCCGGCGGTGAGGAACAACGGGTGGGTATTGTAATTTCTCTCCTGCAAGGAGATCCGCAGGCTTGGGCTTTCTCCCTACCATCAGACTCTCTGGCCTTACGATCAGTGGAGGAGTTTTTTGAAGCCCTGGGTCTCGTATATGATGACCCGGACAGGGTCTCACTGGCTGAGTCTAAGCTACGTAGACTTCGGCAAGAGAACCGGTCTGCTGAACTATATTGTTCCGAATTCCGTAGGTGGGCTACTGATACGTTATGGAACGACTCGGCCCTTAGGAGTCAGTTCTGCCAGGGGTTGTCTGAAAAATTAAAAGACGCGCTGGCGGTATACGAGGTCCCTGGGTCTCTGGAGGCTGCTATGTCTCTGTCCATAAGAATCGACAGACGACTCAGGGAGAGACTATTACATTTTACAGAGGCCTCTATAGGGCAGGGATCGGTTTGTTATGATCCAGTCGAACCAATGCAAATAGGGGGCGCCGCTAGACGGGTGAATCCTCATAAGTTCCGCTGTAGGTCAGAGGTTTGTTTTCGTTGTGGGGGGAGGGGTCATTTTGTAAAGGTTTGTCCCTCAGAACCCAAGAGACCACAAACTAAGGAGCCGCCGGGAAAACTAGAGTCCCCAGATTGTGCGGAGGATAACAGTCTGGGCGTATTCGTTTCCTCCATACGCATGTCTCAGTTTTTGTTGTCCGCTACCGTTGAGGCGGGCAATAAGGCTGAGATCTGTTCCGTCTTTTTGGACAGTGGGGCGGGGGTCAACTTGGTGGATTCACGGTTTGCTCAGGCTCTGGGTTTTACTCCAGAACCGATACGCAGAACTATTCCTGTTTTTGCCATCGACTCCTCCCCTCTTACTCAGAAAGAGTTATCTCAGATCATTCATAATATCCATCTGCAGGTAGGGGACCTCCATAAAGAGCATATCTCGTGTTATGTCCTGGACGGTCTTCCGGCTCCTATGGTATTGGGGCTTCCCTGGCTGGTGACTCACAATCCAGTGGTGGATTGGCAGGCCGGGGAGATTGTGGAGTGGAGTGAACATTGTAAGGACAACTGCTTGAGTAGTAGGTGCTCTACACTCTCTGTAACATCTTTACCTGCCTTTCTGTCAGATTTTATGGATGTGTTCTCTGAGAAGGGTTGTCAGGGGTTACCACCTCATCGTCCATATGATTGCCCGATTAATCTACTACCTGGGGCCAAACTACCTAAAACCCGGTTATACAATCTTTCCGGCCCGGAGAGGAAGGCTATAAAAGATTATATTTCGGAGAGTTTGGCTAAGGGACACATCAGACCCTCTTCTTCACCTGTGGCTGCAGGGTTCTTTTTCGTTAAAAAGAAAGATGGGGGCCTACGTCCTTGCCTGGATTTCCAGGAATTAAACCGGATAACTATCCGAGATCCCTATCCTCTTCCTCTCATTCCCGACCTCTTTAATCAGGTTGCTGGTGCTAAATGGTTCTCCAAAATGGATCTCAGAGGAGCCTATAACCTGGTTCGCATCAAAGAGGGGGATGAGTGGAAGACGGCTTTTAATACTCCGGAAGGGCTCTATGAAAATCTGGTCATGCCATTTGGTCTTACTAATGCGCCTGCGGTATTCCAACATTTTGTCAACGATATTTTTAGTCACCTTATCGGGAGATTTGTTGTGATATATCTTGATGACATCCTGGTCTATTCCCCGGATCTGGATACACATAAGATCCATGTGAGACAAGTGCTGCAGATATTAAGGGCCAACAAATTGTTTGCTAAGTTAGAAAAATGTGTGTTCGCCGTAAAAGAACTGCCATTTCTGGGGTATGTGTTGTCAGATTCAGGTTTCCGCATGGATCCAGAGAAAGTCCGGGCGATTATAGACTGGGATCTGCCTGAGAACCTGAAGGCATTGCAACGCTTCCTGGGGTTTGCCAATTTTTATAGAAAGTTTATAAAAAATTATTCCTTGGTGGTCAAACCACTGACGGACATGACCCGAAAGGGATCCGATTTTTCCAAATGGTCACATGCAGCCAAAACTGCCTTTGCATCTCTGAAGGAGAGATTCACCTCGGCCCCTATTCTCGTACAGCCAGATGTCTCGCTTCCTTTTATTGTAGAGGTTGACGCATCAGAGGTGGGGGTGGGAGCGGTACTATCTCAGGGCCCGTCCCCTGGTGAATGGCGTCCGTGTGCTTGCTTTTCGAAGAAATTGTCTACTGCAGAAAGGAACTATGATATTGGCAACAGGGAACTTTTGGCTATTAAGTTGGCTTTTGAGGAGTCTTTTATTATATCTGGAGTCTGCTAAACGTCTCACCCCTAGACAGGCTCGGTGGTCGTTATTTTTTACTAGGTTTAATTTTGTAATAACCTATCGCCCGGGGGCAAAAAATACTAAGGCGGATGCATTGTCTCAAAGTTTTCCTGGAGGGGGTGATGTTGAAGTACCAGAGCCCATTTTGCAAAAGGGGGTGGTGGTCTCTGCATTACACTCAGGTTTGGAGGGGAGGGTGTTGGAAGCTCAGGGGGACGCCCCGGCCTCCTGCCCCTCGGGTAAACTGTTTGTGCCAGAAAATTTACGACTGGAGATACTAAAAGAACACCATAACTCCACACTGACTGCTGGTATTCAGGAGAGGGCAAAGGAGAGCTAAGAACCGGGCCGGCACCTCTGCCTACCTGAAGCTTCCCTTACCTAAGAATTGCCCCATACAATAAAAACGCAGGACAACAGGTAACCTTTTAGCTGGGTGATGATCGGCCACAGCTTATTTATTTTATGCGGCAAAACCAAATAACAACTTGGAGCGGTATGCCAACCGCCGGTCTCCCGGCGGGCAAGTACGCCATCAGCCATTTCCAAAACTCCGCTGTAACAATTGCCGCCAGCTGTGACTTCATTTCTCAAATCAAATCGCCCTTCTTAAAAGAGAAGACAATGTAAATAACTCAAACATGGTAACAGGTTTAACATCTACATAAACTAAACCTTATACCTCGTCATTCCTTTCACCTTCATTTATCTCATCTTCCTCTTATATCTCAACTTTCCCCTTTTTTTTTGTAATGTTTTAAAGTAAACTCTCCGCTAACACACCCATCCAAGGGCGGGAGGGTGGGCAACACGGCTTCCGCTGCAAAGAGGAAGTGCAGCAGCCGAGGAGGGGGCTATATACCCTGCTAGAGGGAGGGGACATCACTAACTCGTCCCTCCGTGACGTGCCACACATCCCCTTAACCCTTCAGTCCCTAAAAGCAACCGTCAAGGTGCTGTATCTTCCACGGCTAGGAAAGGGAAAAGGGGGCCACCAGTCCCTAAGCACCCTCCCTAGAAGTCGGGCGCTTGCCAGACTGCTGGTATTCAGGAGAGGGCAAAGGAGAGCTAAGAACCGGGCCGGCACCTCTGCCTACCTGAAGCTTCCCTTACCTAAGAATTGCCCCATACAATAAAAACGCAGGACAACAGGTAACCTTTTAGCTGGGTGATGATCGGCCACAGCTTATTTATTTTATGCGGCAAAACCAAATAACAACTTGGAGCGGTATGCCAACCGCCGGTCTCCCGGCGGGCAAGTACGCCATCAGCCATTTCCAAAACTCCGCTGTAACAATTGCCGCCACGGAGGAGACCCGCAGCCTTACACGGGGCTCCGACCACCACCCAGCAAAAACATGGCCTGCTCAATACCATCCTGCAAGCCAGAAATAAAGATATCCAGCCCAATCTCAGTCAAGTGAACTCCATCGGGCCTCATCAGGGATCTATTGTCGCCTTCTAGTTGGCGATGTCTCACCACAATCCCACCACGGGACCGAACAAACCGGGACATGCGAGAATTGACCGTCCTCCTACATTTCTCGGCAGCCTCGGCATCCCTGGCACCGTGCCACACCACCCGGGGAATGATTTCGGACCACACCAGTACCATCTCGGAAAAGAAGGACGAGAACCTCTCAATGTCGGAGCGCATGAGGGTCATGAGCTCAGCCAAGCGTGATAGACACAGGTCATTGCCACCGGCATGAATGACAAGAATTACCGGACCCCTGGAATGAAAACCAATATCAACCACCTCAGTAAGAAGCTGTGACCATTTAAGACCACGGATACCCCTCCAGGATACATCCACTTCACGGAATCCCAGCATCCGACCGCCAGGCCTGCATTCCGCCCTTTGAGCCGCCCAGAAAATGTACGAGTGGCCAACCAACCAGACCGCCGGGCGCACCACACCTAAAAGAGAAAACAGTTAGTACCAAAGTAACATATGATAACGCTGCGAACCCGCGCTAAAAGCCCACTGGTGCCTGTCCTGCATCACCGGTTGAAACACAAGAAACACACACATACACCACCGCATGACTTACCCATTTACTGCAAATTTTTCTTTTTTTTATTTTTTTTTATAAGAGATCCGGCCTAATATACCTGGCGTAACAGGCAGACTGCCACCTGCCAATGCGCATAACCTCCGACTCAGGCAAACCGGCTCTGGCCGCCTCTGTAGCCGCACCAATGCGAAACGAGTGAGTGCCAAAGTCCTTCGGCTCGATTCCCAACCGTGACAAGCAAGTGCGAAATACAGATACAAACTGAAATTTTGTCAAGGGGGAGGTGTCCAGATGAGTGAAAAAATTAGCACCACCAACGCGAGACTCACCGTAAACAGAGACCAAACGAACCGGGCAAGCCACACCAGAAACCTGGTGAAGCGGGATCCACGCCCCCCTGCCAAACTGGTCCGTCTTAGACCTGCGAACACGGACCCTGACCGCCCCATTCCCCCAGACCACATCCTGAGATAACAACCCCCCTGGCTTCTTACCAGAAGGGGGGAGCAATTCACCCACCCGAAGAGCTGCAAAAAAGGCCAAACTAAAACAGGCCGAAAACAGCTTTGCTTCAAACACTGAAGTACACACCCCCGAACAAGCCTCAACTAACCTACATAACAGGTTAAAAGAAACAGGACGGCGACAATCCTTCAAAACATATTCCTTCTTCCAGCCCTTCATAGCCTGCCTGATGATAAAATGCTTGGAGACATCAGGCCAACCACGAAGGCGAAAGAAAAAGGCCACCCCAGATAACCGCCGCTGCGCAACTGGTGCAGATACACCCATGGATCTGAGCTTTAGCAACCACTCTACCGTAACCTCCAGACGGAGGGAGTCCTGTGTGGAAACGTCCCTGGTACCCACACCCGACCACCAGTCGTCCCATGCCTTACCGTAACCCCGCCAGGTCGCAGGCGACACCGAAGCCCCAACCAGAGACATCAGCTGGTGGCCACCAAACGCCATAGGTCCTCCGGACACTCCTTCCCGATGTGCTCCGCTTCCGGAAGCAGCTCCCGAAATACCTGCCAACGAAAACGGGAGAGAGCATCAGCAATACTGTTATCAACACCTGGAACATGTCGAGCCCTGAAATAGATATTATGCTCAAGACAACGCAATACCAAATGTCGCAACAGCGCAATCACCGGGAGAGAAGAAGATGACAGGCGGTTAATACAATGGACCGCACCTAAGTTATCAGACCAGAAGCAAACATGGTGATTAGAAAGCTCGCGGCCCCAAATCTCCACAGCAACCACAATAGGGAACAATTCCAGCAGCGTTAAATTCTTACAAAGACCATGAGAGCGCCACCACTCTGGCCAGGGGGCGGAGCACCACTCCTTACCAAAAATTGTGCCAAAACCACAGGAACCAGATGCGTCTGAAAAAAGGGACAAAACCGAATTAGGGACCTCCTCAGAAATAACACACGTGTGACCATTGTACGAGTGCAGAAACTCCCGCCATACCCGCAAGTCGGCTTTCAGGGACCTAGTAAGGCGGATGCGGTGATTAGGAGACTTAGCCCCCCGAGTAGCCAATGACAAACGCCTGGAAAAAACCCGCCCCATGGGCATGACCCGGCATGCAAAACAGAGCAAACCTAGCAATGACTGAAGCTGCTGCAGAGTCACCTTACTCACTGCCAAGAAGCCCTCTATCAAACACAACAACTTCTGCAACTTGTCACTGGGTAAACGAAAAACCATATCGACAGAATCGATCTCAATGCCCAAAAAAGACAAACACGTGACAGGACCCTCTGTTTTTTCCGCTGATATGGGAACACCGAACTTGGACATACAGGACAAAAACGTGTTGAGTAGCAAAAGACAACCATCCCCCGATCCTTGGGAAACAAACAAAAAGTCGTCCAAATAGTGTATAACCGATGAGGATAACGTCTCATACCTGACCACCCATTCTAGAAAAGAACCAAACATCTCAAAATAATGGCAGGAAATAGAACACCCCATAGGAAGGCAAGTATCGTAATAATACAGACCATCAAACGAACAACCGAGAAGATGATGACAATCTGGGTGAACAGGTAAGAGCCGAAAAGCCGATTCAATGTCAGACTTGGCCAAAAGGGCGCCCTGGCCAGCCGTCCTAACCAGAGAAACCGCACGATCAAAAGATACATATGACACTGAGGACTCCTCAGGCAGGATCGCATCATTCACCGACGAACCCTTAGGGTGGGATAAGTGGTGAATGAGGCGGAACTTCCCAAGTTCCTTTTTGGGGACAATACCCAAAGGGGACACTCTAAGGTTAGGAAATGGCAGGGATTGAAACGGACCCTTGACTCTACCCAAAGATACCTCCTTACCCAACTTCTCACGAAGAACCTCAGGGAGCTCCCTAGCAGACCGTAAATTATCGGAAAAAACGGGAAACCTGCTCAAGACAAAAGGAATAAAGAAACCAAACGTGAAACCAAACCGAAGCTGTGAGGCAGCCGCCTTATTGGGGTAAATGTCTAGCCATGGGGACATCTCTGTTACGCTCACCGGGGTCCTTGGGGTCTCCCGAAGCAGGGGTTTTGAAAGGTCTAGACGAGGGACGAGAGCACCGGTTAGCGGCATGGCTGCCACCACATGCCGAGCACTCGTGCTTGTACTTGCACAAACCTGCATATTTGCAATGGCCTTCATTGAAAAGCCAGCATGCCCCTGGGCGGCGGACGGCCACTGGCCCCTGACCAGCACTTGTTCCGGAACCAGTGGCCGCGCTAAGAAAGGGGGGCTGCCGCTGGGACACCATAAGGCGAAGCCAGACATCAGTTGCTTTGACACCCCAACCTACCTCCGGATGTAACGCCAACCGCCGCCGAAATTCTTCATCATATCTCCACCAAGCGGAACCACCATGAGCTCTATAAGCACTATAAATGGTATCTTGGTAGACAAACAATTCAGAACAACGGTCAGGGTGACGCTGACCCATAATACATCCCAATACTGAAAAAGCTTGCAACCAATTATTAATGGTCTTAGCAACCCTGGGCTTGCGGTCAAACGGCTTGTCAGGAAAACGCCTCTCCTTATCAACCGTATGCTGATCCACCGATATAAGAGACCAAATGTCAATATATTGGTTGGACCATATTTTCTCTCTCGCAGCGTCATCCAAGTGACAACCCAGGGGGCTAACACCACAAAAGAAAGAGTCTTTATATACCCCCGCTAAAACTGGGGCGCGTGATAAAGAAGGAGACGGGGCAGGAGACGGGGACATCTTTGCAAGCAATGCTTTAAGCACTGATTCCACATCCCCACCAACCCCCCCTCCCCCCCATGCCCCGGTATAATGGTACTCACCAGGTGCGTCAGTCGCTGAAACCGGAGAAGGACCGGGTACCGGGATCTCAATCCGGGGTTCCGACACTGGAGCCAGGCTGGGGGCCCTGGAGGTATGACTAGGCACCCGCCTCTTTCTTCTTGACTCCGTCGCCCGACCAGACTCCTCAGATGGGCCCGTCGATCCATCCGAAGATGACGGTGAGCGCCATCTAGAGGATCTGGAACGCCTGCTGCTACCTGAGACCCTGGAGCGGCGACGGGATTGACGCCTACGTGCATGGCGACGGTACCGCCGCCTACTGCCTGAGGATGATGATGAAGATCCCGACCTTTCCCTACGCCTGCGTGACCCAACGCTGCCCCCAGGGGTTGGAGGTTGCAGGGGGGGTTGAGGCTGCAAGGGAGTTTGAAGCTGCAGGGGAGCCTGCGGGTGCAGGGGGGTTGCAACTGCAGGGGGGGTTTGAGGCAGCTGGAGGGGTTGGGATGGCAAAGGAGGAGGCCCAGCTATCGCAGGGAGGGGGGGCGCCAGGGTAGGAGCAGGACCCATAAAGCTAGCCTGATTGGCATTCAACACATTCGGGGCAGCACCTGTGCCCACCGGGGCCTCATATATAATAGCAGCCTGCGCTGCGGGCTGGGAGAGAGGGGGGGTCGGTGGGGAGTCACAAGACTCGACGCTGCCTTGTGCTCCCATTATGCTGAACAAACTCGCCTGCCACGCGCGCGCTAACTCCGGAGCAGCCGGAGGTGACGAAACAGGAAGGGGCGGGGCCAAAGCGCATTGACTCACCGAAGAAGACTCCCGGCCGGACGGCACAGCGCACGCGCGGGACCGGGAGCTCCGGTGAGTGTTACCTATTCTATGGGAGGGCGCGGGGGGGCTGTGACCTAAACGGGTGGGAGGGCGGGTGCACCGAGCAGACCGCCGGCCTCCAGGAGAAGTAACGGCGCTGCCTGCCACTTGCGGCAGCGCTGCCACATCCCCACTGACCGCGACAGCCGAAGGGGGCAGAGGGGAACCAAGGCTGCTCAAAAAGGAGCGCAGCCAACCCTCTCCCCCTTCCGAAAAACTCGCCAGAAGGGCCTCCCTTAAGGAGGCATCCCTTGCGGACATTTCCTCACAGACAGCCGACCTTACCAACACGGCTTCCGCTGCAAAGAGGAAGTGCAGCAGCCGAGGAGGGGGCTATATACCCTGCTAGAGGGAGGGGACATCACTAACTCGTCCCTCCGTGACGTGCCACACATCCCCTTAACCCTTCAGTCCCTAAAAGCAACCGTCAAGGTGCTGTATCTTCCACGGCTAGGAAAGGGAAAAGGGGGCCACCAGTCCCTAAGCACCCTCCCTAGAAGTCGGGCGCTTGCCAGGCAGGACACCCAGGTAGTAGGGCAACCTCTGAGTTAGTGTCTCGTCGGTTCTGGTGGCCTAAATGGCGCCAGGAGGTGTTGAATTTTGTGTCTGCATGTGCTACCTGTGCTCGTTCTAAGGTAGATCATACTCGTCCGGCAGGGCGTCTTTTACCTCTTGCCATCCCCAACAGGCCTTGGACGCACCTGTCAATGGATTTCATTACGGATCTACCAGTATCAGCGGGGAAGACTGTTATTCTTGTAGTTGTTGACAGATTCAGTAAAATGGTGCACTTTATTGCTCTTGCCGCATTGCCTAATGCTAACACACTGGCTCAGGTTTTTATTGACCACATCGTGAAGCTTCACGGGGTCCCTTCCGATATTGTTTCGGATCGTGGTACCCAATTCGTTTCTAAATTTTGGAAAGCTTTTTGTTCTCGTTTAGGGGTTCATCTGTTGTTTTCTTCATCTTTCCATCCACAGTCCAACGGTCAGACTGAACGTACCAATTCAAACCTAGAGACATATTTGAGATGCTTTGTTTCCGAAAATCAGGAGGAATGGTCATCTTATTTACCGTTAGCCGAGTTTGCCATTAATAATCGTCGTCAAGAATCCACCGATAAGTCACCATTTTTTGGTGCGTATGGTTTCCATCCTCAGTTTTGTAC